>NC_056726.1:938818884-938956384 GCF_019279795.1 Protopterus annectens
TTACTCTCAGGCGTTAACTCCTTGATCATCTAGGTTCCTATCCCTTGTAGAACCTATGAAGGTGGGTTTGTGTTTTGAGACTTACCTATTCAGGGCATTCTGTGGGTACTGACAGCCTTTGCTGGTATCCATGGGGCATGGCATGATAGGTGCACGCCACCCCTAGCAGGTGGTGCATCATGTCAAGCTCCGCATATCTTCCCAGCCTGAAACACATTGGCTCCCCTTTGACTGACTACATTACTTCAGCCAGTTATTGCACTTGATCATCCCATCGTCATTTTGTGGCTTCATGCTTGGTGAGGGGGGATGTTAGTCAGGATGCTCAGGTGTGCATATAGTACATGGTGTTACATGGCATTCATGCCTCAGGTGGTGCTGCAGGGCTGCCTCTGTCGGATGCACATATTACACTTCCCTGTACATGTTTGTGAGCAGGTCATGTCATTTTAGGCATCCATGTTATTATTTGAGTGAGTCAGAGGGGGTATCATTCCCAGGGTTCATACTGAGCCAGTGTATGTGCTATGCATTGCCTCTTTGCTAAGGCCAAGGCATACTGGGCACGCCTCCTTCTGCCTACTGGGGCAGGCTCAGGTTGTTCCTCCTCCAAGTCATGCTTTGCCTGTGATGGCCTTGGCAATGGTGGGGGGCTGTTTGGCCCGGCCCTATGCTGGCCCTGCTGCAGCTGTTTTCGCAATATCATATTATGTAGCATAGCACATACCATGACAATTTGGGTACATGTAGTTGGTGTGTACTGCAATGCTCCACCAGATGTGTCCAGACACCGGAACCGTGACTTGAGCAGCCCAAACACATGCTCTATTACATTACGTGTTTGTGCGTGTGCCTCATTATGGCGTTCCTGTTCAGGTGTGTGCGCATTTCTGATGGGTGTCATCAGCCACGGCTCCAGTGCATAACCTGCATTCCCCACTAGGTGTCCGTGTGGGATGTCCCCATTGGCAAATGTCTGGTACAGCTGCGTCAAATGCCAGATGTGGGAATCGTGATAACTCCCAGGGCAGCCAGCACGCACATTCATTATTATGCCCTGGGCATCACACATGACCTGGCAGTTGATGGAGGGGAAGCCCTTGCGGTTAATGTAGGCCCTACCCCACTCACCAGCTGGTGCTTTGATGCGTATGTGCATGCAGTCTATTGCACCCAGTACCTCAGGGTATTCCGCTATTTGCTGGAAGAGACGCATATTGCTGGCCAATACCTCATGGGCATTGGGGAAATATACATGATCACCGACATGTGCTGACATGGCATCCAAGAACTGGTGCAGTACCCAGGAGGCTGATGCCTGTGATATCCCCATCATATCGCCAGTTGGCCTCTGGAAGGTACCTGTTGCTAGTATTCTTAGGCCAACACATACCTTGGTTTCCACTGGGATGGGTTCCACTCTGTTGGTTCTGTGCATGAGGCGTGGCCTGCACAGCTCAACAATTTACTGCAGGAGCTCTCTGTCCACTCTATTGCGCTCTACTATCTCCGGCTCATGTAACCCATGGTAGGTGACCCTGGGCCTGTACACTCTTCTCCGTCTCCTCACTGTGGGTTGTCTGGCACCATCTGCATTGTCATTACCCTCAGCAAGTCGCCTGTGTCTCATTATGACAGCTATGGCAGCCCCTAACATTTCTGCTCTGAGTTCAGCTTTTTCAGTTTTCACTTCTATTAGCTTACTCCTGTCTTGCAGTGTCTCTTAAGGGAAACATCCTGCACTACTGTTTGCAGAGTTTTAAGTGCTGGGCTGGGCTACTATTCTGCCTGTGTAATTGCCTGCTTCTAATTGTTTTCACCTGCTAGCTTTAGCAGTTATCCCTGCTAGCTTCCTATTAATTCTGTTGCTTCCTTTTTCCTCTCTGTTTCCTCAGGGGGGAGCAACGTGCATACTATCTGAAACACGCTCACAGTGGCTTACACGCACGCACACGTGCTTACATGGTTCAGAATCTACTTATTCGGGTTAAAACGCACGTACACCCGCGCAAACACTGTTACACGTCTGCCAACAGCCTCCAACATACTCAGCCCGCCCTACACGCACGCACACCCACGCAAACAGTGTTAAACATCTCCCAACACGCTCCCACATGCTCAGATTGCCTTACACGCGTGCACACTGTCCTACTCACGCTTCATGGTGCGCACACGTGCGCATGCACGCCCAGCAAGAAACTTTGGTGTAAGTAACAGTGTACACCTTCCATTTCTTGACTTTCCATGACTTATCTAGTGGCACACCTCTTTCCATGATCTGTGCCTGTCATCTGTCATGTTACACTGGCCTCCAATGAACTGCATTTCTTTCTTCCATTCACCCCTGTGATGTTCACCTATCTCCTACTCTATTCTTCCCCCTTATGCATCTCTTACACTACTCAGACTGTGCTCATTTGCTATGTGACTGTGAGATTCAGTATCCGAACCCTCATTTACATGAGATTGCCTACTAATGCTTAGTTACATGTCTTAGACTCAGCTTCCCCCCTTAGCAACCACTACACGGTGGCCATGTTGGTTTTGGTCTGCTGGTCCCTGCATTGTCATTCCATGTATTGCATGAAACCCACATTTGTGGGTTTATAACCTTCTTTTTTATGTTTTTATACAGCGCAGCCCATTTGCGCGGGGCTGTGCTGGGTTTAAACATCGGCGATCGCCGAAAAAAAAAATTATAATTTTATTATTTTGGCATCGGGTTGTATTGCCAATGGCCACATATTTGGCCATTGGCATGCTGCCTGAGTCATATGCAACCTTTTTTTTGGAGCTGACATGGTCCGTTGTGGAATTTGCAGAAATGTACTCAGTTGTCAACTGAGTACATTTCTGCAGCTAAAACGTCTCCTACACGGACTGGTTTCTGCATCGTGGATCGCTAATATACCTCATTTGCATACCTTTCAGATGCAAGTGAGGTATTTAGCATGTCCACGCCCAGTCCGTGTAAGAGACGTTTTAGCTGGTCTCTTACACGGAGCTTAGGGCTGTTCCTGGATCGCGAGGCTTGCATGGAGTGTTGCACGTCTCTTACAGTCCGTGCAAGCCTTCGTGAATCCTGCCCAGAATCTTTATGGTCTAAACCAAGTCATTTAATTTCAGGCTATTCTTCTTAAGGTTAACTGGAATGAGCTTAACTCCTTCCTTTCCATTATCCTATGTCAAAATATATACATTTCAGTAATTACAATAATACAGCCTGACATACATGCATATTCTGTCCAGCAGAACCCACTGTTTATACATTTTTAACACAAGCAGCTTTACAAATACATTTTAACACAAGTATCTGTACAAATCAGTGTAATACTCAAATGACATATAATTCTTTATTAAAAATCCACCGCAGCTAGCTATGCTGGCATATGTTATACATGCACTGCCCTACTCCTTCTGACACAGATGACACTATCTCACATCATCACAATTATAATAATAAAAAAAAACTATTATTAACCAAACTCTGAATCCACCAGATGGAGTTATTTATTTTTGCTTCCTGAAGTTTTATAATTAACTATGTGCATTATTATTCAGTAATTTATATTAAAGCAATTATTTTCTTTTGCAAAGCATTATAGCTAAAGAACACATGCTACAGTGTTTTCTGCTCTTGTAGTAGTTATCCAGTTCTTGCTATAGTGGCTGTGAATAATACTATTAGGACTTAAGGATATAAAAAAGATAGTTCTTGCTATAAATAGTGAATTTAATATTTCACTATTTGCAGATGGACTCCGCGGTGGTGGTGCTGCGGTAGCATTGTCGCCTCACAGTAAGACGCTGTCCGGTTCAACTCTCAGCTAGAGCGTCTTCTGAGTGGAGACATGCGTGAATGGGCGTACCTTCATTGAAGGTTGTGAGTCAGGGCTGGCAACTCAGTATGTAAAAATCAACTGCCAATCATTAGTGGATTGGAGTTCCGCTGTGGCGACCCCTAACCGGGAAAAGCCGAAAGTCACAACAACAACAACAACATTGCTTTCTGTGTTCAATATAAATGAATATGTTCATCATGCTTTTGTTCTGTATCTAAGACATACCTCAACTGAAACAAAATCAATTCAGTAGTGATTAAAGTATTGAGCCAATATACAAAAATTGTAATCACAATTGCATGGGAAATGAAATTAATATTTAGGAATAATTATTCACAAAACATTGATGATTTAAAGTTAATTGCGATCACATTATTCAATGTTTCATGGATTTACACAGGGATTCAGAAAAGTTTTGCATGTCATGGTAGGTAAATTCGCACAAATTGCAGGGACGAGGGCAATTCAGACATACAAGGAGCATTTCCACTAGTTTGTGAAATATCATGGCCAGCATACCACTGCAAATGGGTGTATAATGACATGGAAATTAGAAACATTATCAAATCAAGGGTCAGCTGTCCGCATACCCCTGAAAAAGTAACCACCGCAGTAATAATAAAAAAAAATAAAATAAAAAAAAGAGTTTTAATGACTTAAAATGTTTTTATTTTGCTATTGTTACTGCTGTGGTTGCTTTTTCAAGGGTGTGCAGACAATTGATTTTGAGTTTTGTTTTCAACACAACTGAAGTGTCTTTTTGTGGATTAAATTGAGGGCAATTGTGAATGTAATTGCTGGTAAATAATATGGCAGCACAATTCATATTGCACAGTGAGATGCAACCAACAGAACTGCCAACTTGAGTCAAATCTTGCAGTTATGGGAAAGACATCACTTAAACATGTACAGAGTAGGCATTGCTTTAATGGATATGTATACACAAGAGGCTGTTCTCATAGCTGGTACCTATGGAGGTGCATGCCATTGCCAATAATTCCACTGAATCATCATTTGTGCCTAACATAACATGCCTCCATTGAGATGTGTCACCGTCACATGTGGACCCATGGAGGTGCATGCCATTGCCAATAATTCCACTGAATCATCATTTGTACCTAACATAACATGCCTCCATTGAGATGTGTCACCCTCACATGTAGACATGAGATGTGTGGACCCATACCTGTGGACACCATGGTATCTATGGCTCTAAACTTTGACTACAGGGACCTTCAAGCAACTGATGGGGTACAATGTGAGTATATACCTGGCATCTGTCATAAGGCTACCCTTCCAGTTTCTTGAAGGCTGGCTACAGCATGTGGAAAAGAATATGTGGTTCTCCCGCATGACAGAGAAGTAAAACAACACCATGCAGGCAAGTTTGATCCCCCAAGATACTGGGAGGCATTCTCTGCACCCAAATTGCAATAAAGGCTCTGACTGGGGAACAGGTATAATGGCATAGGACCATTCCATCAATTGCTAGGCAATCCACAGGGTTTAAAAAGCAATGTCACCAGACCACCCAGGCAATATAGACATTGAAATTAAGGAAATAACTTCTCCATCTGGCACATGTGTTACTTATATCAGTGATCTGTGCAGAACGATTTCCATATGAATGTCTTATTGGTGGTGCTGGATAGGCTCTGGATATGACCCATGGCTAGTAACATCAATATGAAACTCACTGACCATGACAGACACTGCATACAACATTGTTTTATCATAGACCTAAATTATCACTGAACATGCATTTTGACTACTTAAGGCCTACCTCCACTGTCTAGACGTCTTCAGTGGTGTCTTGAATAACATCCCTGAAATGTGTAGTAAAATATTTGAAGTATGTGTGGTGTTATACATTTTGCTATGTAAAAAAATAAAGCAGTGAAGAGACATTCGGGAAGAAGGTGTCATGGAATTTGGAGTACAGCAGATGCCAGAAGAGCAGCCTATGGAGGAGTTGGCTACTGAGTATGATTAAGCAAGGTGGAGATAAGTATATCATGACATTGGCCAAGTGACTGTGTCTGGCTTATAACTGTAGACTAGATTAATCATAACATACAGTGGTAAATATGATACATGTAATAATATAACCAGGCTATGCTATAGGTTCATAGGTTCATAGGTTTATACTAGGCTATCTGCCCTAAAGCATTTATAAGCCTAGCCCAGAGTTTTGTGGCTTACGCCACCCCTTATGTTAAAAATACTGTGCCCATTAGTTTGTTGTGCCTCTGTCCAGCAGTGACACAGAGATGATTCCCGGGGTAAACCTACGATCTCCCATCCACCGGTCAAGATTTCTCTTGAACAGAGCCAGCGAGGTGCTCTGCCTCACATCGACCGGGATTTTATTCCACAACATAGGGAGTCTCTGGGTGACAACTCTATCCCTCCAGCATGTCCTATTTGTATCCGTGCTAAGGTTTAAGTCGCTTGCTCTAGTGGATCTGGTAGATTTGTATTTTTTGAGGTGGAGCATGTCCATTAATTCCGGGTTGGACATGGCCTTGTATGTCAGGCACAGGTCACCTCTGAGCAGACGGTATGTGACTGAATAGAGCTGGAGTTTCTTCAGTCTGGCAGCATATGACAGATTTTGGAGTCCCTTTATCCTTTTGGTGAGGAACTTTTGGGGTCTCTCCAATTGCTGCAGGTGTCAGGTGAGATACATCCCGAATGGGGCATTGTACTCGATCATTGGTCTGATAAGTGTAATGAATAGACCTGATAGTCTGTGCATCAGACACAGGCTACCCAGGTAACAGAGTGCAGAGTGCAGGGTGCAATTGTTTTCATATGGATTGGTGGGGAATGACATAGTGACACATGCCAATAATGAGTAGAGGTGTGTGTGTGTGTGTGTGTGTGTGTGTGTGTGTGTGTGTGTGTGTGTGTGTGTGTGTGTGTGTGTGTGTGTGTGTATACTTGCATATTGGAGGTGCAGGATAATTCTGTATGTGACAGAAAGTGCCAGGGATAGCTGAGTGTGGGAAGCCATGAAGACTGGTCATGGAGGGAATGGTATAACTGAAAACTGACTAAAAAAGAAGTATTCTAGTACATTAAACTCTAAACTTCTATACGAAAGAAACAAACAGAAATAAAAAACAAAACTAACTGAAAGGATTCACACTGAAGCCAAACTGTTGATTAGCGCTTTCATCCTTTAATGTGTGTAAGGACTTCTTCAGATCTAACAAATAAAACTCAGAAACAGTTTAAATAGGGTGCACTTCTACGTCATAAAGTAATTAAAACAGCTTGGTGAAAAAACTAAGAAACAGACCAATAGAAAACCTTAATTAAAAGAAACAGCCAATGTACATACTACATTTTTCTGTAACTGTAAAGCATTAGTAGTATAAAAAGATGCATGAAACAACCAATGAAAAGTAATTTGTAGTGTCGAATAAACCAGTCACTACGTTGCTTTAACAACCAGTAACTAAGAACAAGTTCTAAACAATCAGCCAATGTACATATTGCCTTTTTCTGTTAATACAAAGCATCAATAGGGTAAAAAAGCATGCACAAAATAACTACTCAAAAATAATTTGTAGTGTAGAGTGAACTAATCACAACATGTCTTGAACAACCAATAACTAAGAAGCAGCTCCAAATTGAACAAATGAGCTATAGTTGTAGTCCGTATAATATGTAATGAGGGCAAGTATAGTTTTTTTAAAAAATAAAAAATAAAAATTAAACACAGTGCAATGGAAAAAACACAAACATAAAAATCACGTGCATATTTCATTCATGAAAGCCATCGCAGTGCACATTTAACATTAATGCTCTCATTCAGACCAAGTCCATTTTCAGCATCAAGTAATAGTTGCCAGCAGAGTTCCTTGAGCTCTAGAAATGTATCACAATCACCGAAAAATTGCTGTATGTGTTCCAAAATAATAAACTTAAAACCTGTAAAGTTAACACAAGCAATGCTATGCTTCCCTAGCGCATTACTACTGTCTTGCTGTCTGATAGCGCTTAAATGTTCTTTAATCTGGTCGGAAAGCCGTCTGATCGTTTTGTCAACATAAAAAGAGCTGCAGGTATTACAAATACCTGCGTATACCACAAATTTCGTGTGGCAATCGAAATGATGTTTAAACACAATTCTTATGCCACAATGTTGGAATGTATAGCAAGTTCCTGTTAAAATGTGTGGACAAACTATGCATCCATTACAGTGAAACATGCCATTTTGTACTGTATCTGTCAGGCTCTGCGTATTCATGCTAACAATAAATTGTTCAGATCTTTCAAATGAAATTTTCAAAGTTCTAGATCTTTTATATGTGAAATTTGGGCTGTGCCCAACAGCACAGGCTAGATCCCCCTGTGTTTCAATAATGTTCCAGTTATTTTGCAGCACTTGTTTAATCGAGTGCATGTCTCTACTGATCGGAACTGGAAAACTACAACATCTATCAGTTGATGTCTCATTTAGATTGGTTTTAGCCTGAAAACCATAGTGTAAAATGGGACGGTGCTTACTCTGCCTTTGTGAAGCTACCTCAGTGAACACGTCATAAATAAGTTGTTCAGGATAATTTCTATCTGCGAACAACTTACACAGAAAATTGCTTTCTTTGTGGAATGTGCTCTCTTCACTGACAATCCGTGACAATCTGATAAACTGTCCTTTGAGGACGTTCTTTTTCATAAAGAATGGATGCTGGCTATGGAAATCCAGCAAGTTATTTCTGTAAGTGTCTTTTCTGTAGATATTAGAAGAGAGCGACCCATTCTGACCGTTGATTGTGATGCTAGTATCCAGAAAGTGAATATGTGTCCCTTGACCGGACACTACGAAGTCAAGATAAGGGATGCTGTTGGACATATTAGTAATAAAGTCATTCAGTTCTGCAGAGCTGCCACTCCATACAAAAAAAATATCATCAATATAACGTTTATACAAATGAACTTTGTCAAAACTAGGTAGTTGAGTTAAAGTTTCTAATTCCCATGTGCTAAGGACAAGATTAGCAAATGCTGGGGCCATTTTTGATCCCATTGCTACCCCTTTAATCTGTCTGTACATTTTCTTATTAAAGTAAAAGAAATTATTAGTGAGGACAGCAGTACTGAGGGAAATCAGTGTCTCCACTTTTTCAGTACTATAACTTGCATATTTAGTAAGAAATAGGTTGATTGCATCCAACCCTTCATGATGTGGGATGTTCGTGTATAATGCAACTATGTCCAAAGACACCAGTATACATTTTTTAAAATCAATTCCTGATGCAAATAAAGCATTAAGAAAATCCCAAGAATCTTGTATATAAAATCTTGTAGCTTGTACTAAGGGGTTGAAAATACTGTCAAGAAATTCTGAAATTTTTTCTGTTTTCGTGCGTTTATTGGAAATAATCAGTCTGAATGCTGGGTTTTTCTGATCTTTGTGAATCTTAGGTATTCCAAACATTTTACCTAAGTTCGGGTTGTGTACTTGTAAAAAAACTAGTTCTTCTAATGAGATTTGTTGCGTGCATTCAAGGACTTTAAGCATGTTATCAATTTTTTGAAAATGCTTATTAACTTCTTTCAAAGTAACTTCTTTGTAGAACTCATTGTTAAGTAACATGCTTTCTATACGATTAGTATATACTTCTTGTTCCATAAGCACTATTCCCATGCCTTTGTCTGCCTTCATAATTCTCAGTGACCTATCATTACTCAGCATGTACAGAGCCTCTTGCTCTTTTTTAGAAAGGTTGAACCATTTATTTTAGCAGGTTGTTTAAGCAGATTTCTGATGTCCGTTTCACAAACTTTAAGGAAAGTATGTAGTGTGCTGTTTAAAGCAGGGTTATACACACTACCTCTTTTGAGCAATACTCCACTAAAAGAAACACCTTCACTGTCAACAGAAGTGTGACTAGAGGGAAGGACAGTGGAGTCAGTAGTTTGTAAACTAGGAGAACCATTATTAATATTTTGGTCTGAGTATAAGCACTTTAAATTCAGTTTTCTAGTGAACAATCTTAAGTCCAGCAATACATCTGTAACATTTGCCCTTTGTGCTGGTATATATATTCAATATATTTCATACAAATGCACTGTAGCCCTATAAAGACAGATGTTAAAATAAACAAACAGGATTTGGCATAAAACCACGTATTTTATGAAGTG
This sequence comes from Protopterus annectens, assembly GCF_019279795.1. Classification (NCBI taxonomy): domain Eukaryota; kingdom Metazoa; phylum Chordata; order Ceratodontiformes; family Protopteridae; genus Protopterus; species Protopterus annectens. Next base: position 938,828,883 of record NC_056726.1, read on the forward strand.
CGGATGAAAAATACAAGGCAAAATCAGGCAAAGTGTGTGATATCTGGGACAGTTTTAACTTTCTTTCACAGAATCATCGTAGAATAAATTTTCCAACTTAGTTCTTAAAAATGCATATTAGTCCTGTGAAGCCAGATTTTAAAATAATGAAACAACAGGAGGGTAAGTAGCATTCATCCGCAGACACCCCCATTCCATTTACTGGTTGCAATTCTAATGATTTATCACATGTCAGACTCTAAAGCAGTTACAAGTGGCATCCCACAAGGTTCAGTCCTGGAATCTCTCTTGTTTGGTATATATTTCTCTGAGGTACAAGCTAACACAGGAGGACTATGGCTGACAAAGTTTGCAGATGACTGCAAACTGGGGGCCATAATCGACTCGCCGGCTGACACAAGCATCCTCCAAAAAGGTCTCACAGAGACGGATAACCGGTGCCAGAGCCATGGCCTAAAGCTAAATGCCAAAAAGTGCATAGTCATCCCCTTTGGGAAAAACAAAGTGCCCACAAATTACCACATAGGTGGTAATCCATTAAGTACAGAAGAAGTAATTAGGGATTGGAGACCGAAGTAAATTGCAATCTCTCCTTTGACAATGACATTGCCAAAGTGGTTAGAAAGACATTCTATATAGCCCACCTTATCACGAAGGGGTTCACATCTAGATCAAGAGAGGTCATTGTGCTCCTCTACTCATCACTCGTCAGGCCCATAATTGAATACAATGCCCCATTTGGGATGTACCTTACCCAACACCTGCTACAACTAGAAAGACCCCAAAAGTACCTCGCCAAGAGGATCAAGGGACTCAAACAGATGCCTTACGCAGTTAGGCTAAAGAAACTCCAGCTCTACTCGGTTGCTTACCGCCTACTCAGAGGCGATCTGTGCCTGACATATAAAGCCATGTCCAACCCAGAATTAATGGACATGCTCCACCTCAAGAAATCCAAATCCATCAGAACTACACGCTCCAGTGACTTAAACCTCAACACAGAAATAAATAGAACATGCTGGAGGGACAGCTTCATATCCCAGAGGCTCCCCTCACTCTGGAACAAAATCCCAATCCATGTCAGACAGAGCCCCTCAATGACCCTCTTCAAGAAGAATCTTGACGTTTGGATGGGAGATCGTAAATTTACCCCTGGGATCTCTTCTGTGTCACTGCTAGACAGAGGCACGGTAAACTAACCTTAAATGGGCTATCTTCTGTGAACTACTATACAGAGACACAGTCAACTAATCTAAGAAGGGTGGCGAAAGCCAAACACACTCTGGCTAGGCTTGTAAATGCCCTAGGGCAGATAGCCTAGTATCAACCTATGAACCTATGAACCTAAAACTGAAAGCATTATTACATTAATAATAAATAGTGAATTTGGTTTTTACATTGATGTAATAGAAAAGGATATTTTTCTCTAAAGTTTCAAAAGCAAGTGTTCATATCTTGGAAATTATGCAATCAGGACCTATAGTGTCAATTTATTAGCCAGAAATGGGCATTCACTTGACAGCAAGAAATGATTTATGGATGCTTTTCTATTATGATATTTACAGAAATATAACATGATGCTTAATTACATAATTAACAATGTAAATAACCCAAATATTTCCCATGAAGTACAATGTACAGTTAAATACAATGATATGTCCTGTAATAGTTTGTACGTTAATTTATTATGGACATAGTGAACATATGTACATATTTAATTTCTTCATAATTAAAAAAAACCTACTATTTGTAAATCCAGTACAATGAACCTAAAAATGACAAAGTAGTTTTCTGCCTCCCTTCTTTTCATTTTATACTATGTCCCTCAATAAAATGCAGCTGTCTCAGTAATGAAAATATTATCACAGATATAAAAATATGAACAACAAGTAAAAACGTGACTAACACATCTGAATTCACTGCGGGACATCCTGGGTTAAACCTCTTTAAGTCATTTGTTGCTCACACCTCATCCTTTCTTTTGTTGCTTGTTATTAACTGGTAAGCAATTAGTTAACACCAAAAGTGTCAGAACTCTAAAAGCAGCTACACATGCTAGCTAGAAATATTAAAAAATGTGCTACAGGCAACAGCAGGACAACATTACTTTCTGTGGAGTACACATGTGCAGCTGAATTGTCCTTCCATTTCACTCACAGATGACTACAAAGTATAGTATTTTATTTCCACTGATACATTAAATCTACAAGCAAAACACAAAAAGTAAGAAAAAAAGCAAATAACCTGAATAACTCTGTCTTTCTATTAAAAACGCCAAAGAGAAAGCAACGTAATCTATAGAAATTTATGATATGCACATTTGGATGCTTGTAATATAAGAAAATGAATGTTTAGTAAGGAAAGTATGAACATGTACCTCAATGCATTTTAGTCTTGTCTGTTTGATGTTTCTTCTTTTTTCTTTTTGCTGTATTACTGATGGTAACCACCTAGTTTTACAAAGCTACTACAGCTTTCTAACTCTTTTATTTTTCTAGAGCTCAGGATGGCAAAAGGGGGAAGGAGCTTGCCAGCAAATTGGTACCTGGCTGTAGTACTGATTGTTTTCTGAAAGTGAAGCACATACAACAAAGGCTGAAATACACCATTCGGCTGGAAAGCTCAGTTCATTAACAGAAATATTTCAATTTCAAATCTGTAAGCATTAACCTGGGTGATTTCTCTAGTGGCAGGTATGAGTCCCCCTCAAGCTGTAGGCCCCTGCCAGCCACCAGAAAACGTAAGAAGTTTGCTCAGACTCACACTATCAACATCTAACTATATCATCCTACTACAGATTACAATATTATAGACTTGCTTTGGATTCTATAAAATCTTTATAATTTGCTTACTCCTCAAGTCAGAGCATGACAGGAACTCTTCAAGCACATCTTGAGTATGGAACTCTTCTTGCCTATTCATCTTTAATTATAAAATACTTTCTAATTATATCCACTAAATATTCTTTGTTCACTCTAACCTAAATAAAATCACAAATTCCTCTCTAGGGCAAACTGACCCTCAATAAAAAAATAAGCAGATTTACTACTCTTTACTTCATATTTAACACACTTAAGTACTGTGTCTCATCTCACCTCTTCTCTTCCTTTAACTGTAAGCCACTCATACTTTTTCAGACAAACAAATGCCAATAATGTCTGTTTTACAGAGACCTCAAAACTCTCTTGCCTGCTATGACTACACTTCCTCCATTTGGTCTCCCCTCGAATGTCAGAATCATTATACTACTTTCATATCCTCAGAAAGATATCAGCCTACTTCAAAGACAGACAAGGCTTTATCTTCTTCTGCAATACATTTATCTCCCAGCTAAGAAATACCTTTCCTCCTTCCAAATTAAAATTCATTTTACTCACTTTCATAATCTTCCATTATTTCCTCATACATAACAACCAGTTATGTATGCAATATTTAATGTTCATCTCTTTCCAAACATCCTCTTTCAATACTTTAGCATCATTTGACCTTAAATATACACACCAATCTACTACATAGAAGTAGCATTTTGCCTCCTGACATCTGTTATGCACACCCCTAGTTTTGTTGCACCCCTCTAATTTTCTGTGTCCTACATTCCTAGCTTCTGTGACTATTTCTCTCTTGTAGACTCCCTCACCTCATTTATGTTTAACTTTTTAAGCAATTAAATCCAATATGTAGCAAATTTGTTCATGGTAAGTGTTGCGCCACATTTTCAAACAGTGTGCACATTCCCAGTAAACATGATAACTGTAACTGATGGGAAACCATCATTCTTCATTGCTACTGATCCATGATAGACATGGCAGGCATTCATGGAGAAGGTGTGAGATTTACGGCTCAGAAGTGGGGTATCCAGGAATCCAAGATTTTTGTTAGACTGCTAGTAAAACACCACAGTACCAGGTTGCTGCAAGGGGACAATTCTGGGTCCCAGCATAAATCACAGGCTTTGGGATAGTTTGGCCTGGGCTGTACCAGTGCCACTGGTAATCACCTGCACTGGTGACCAATGCAGGCATCACTACAATGACTTCTGAAGGAAGAAAAGGGGTAGTCTTGAGGCTTGGATTGAGGAATTTAGGATGGAAGACATTCCACGGATGTGTAAGTAGCAACTACAGAGAGAGTACTTGTAAGACATAAAAGCTGAATGTAGGCAAGACTGGTATTCATAATGGCATTCTGTTCTGTTCTGTTTTTTCCACAGCTGCCCTTGAAAGGGAGTGCAATATTAAGACCCATAGCACAGATTAGCTAGGCTGAGGGAGGCATGTGGTACGTATGCAGCAGAAGAGTATTGTTATTGTAGCATTAAAAGTTACAGATACCTTTTTGGTATTTTATACAATTGTATCAGACTGAGCAGGCATATCTCAACTGTAAAAGCAAGTATGCATGCATTAGTCTGTAGCACAAATCAAAAGTACAATATTAGACTTTAGTGAGAGGTGGTAGGTTCAAATACCACACTTCCCAAGTATACGATACTGTTAATTCTTCAATTATGTGTAGCTTAAAGGTTCAAAGTAAAAGATCTATATCAGTGACACACATGCCCTGCTGTAAACTGTAATCTGTATAACTGGAACATGCATATGTGCAATATATGCACATGTAAAGGAGTACTTGCTACAATTTGTAGTATAGTGTGCATCTGTTAGGAGCTGGTAGTCTTAAAAGTAATAGTTATCTGTTAGGGGGTGGTAGTCTTAAAAGTAATAGTTATCTGTTAGGGGGTGGTAGTCTTAAGAGTACAGGTTAAGATAATAGAGTCAAATAATTGTATTAAGGCATTGTATGTTACATATGAAGGTACTAATTTTATCTCTTTTTTTCTTTCTAACACCTCAAATCTTATATCTCTTTTTTGTTTGCTTCTTTTATATTATGTGTTGTAAAACATGTCCATGTCATCTATGTGTACAATATCATAAAATGCTCCACAGCACAGTGGGGGTAGAACTGCCATACTAGATCAGCCTGCCCCCACTCCACCAGCCCCAGCACCATTGCACAGCACATTTGGGAGCCAACCTCACAATACCACCTCCACTACCCCTGCACTACCTGCCTCCTCAGATAGTCCTGCTCCAGGGGACAGTCCAGTGGTTCTGTCCTGGAGTAGTGGCAGAGGTGGTGAGCTTATCACCAGTGCTGAACTGCTTGGGGGTGGTGCATAGGGTTGTGAGCCAACTCTGTTGGTGCACACCTACACCAGATGTAGGGGCTGTTCTCCTTCATTTTTCATAGGACCAGGAGAGGAGAAGGAGACGTTGAGTGCTCCAGCCAGTGGCAGACTGAGGTGAAAGTGATGACAGTCAGGTAAGGACTCAAGTCTCACTGTCACCCAGCTTGATGACCATGGGTCCTGGATGTCCCCATTTTCTCCTCATCCATGATGTCCACCAACCTCTTATGTCTGTCACCACCCCTGTCTCTTGTCTTGTTTGTCTCATCTGTCTGCAATTGCTTCCTCACCTAACCAACTTACCAGAGGCAGATATACCTACGTCCCTTCCTCAGAATTCCCTCTTAAAAAAAAAAATCGGGCACCAGTCCCACAAAAAAGTCATCTCATACACAGCTCTCGATTTTGCCAACATGTCTTCTTGACACACTTGATTTGGTCCAATTGGCTATACAAAATGATTTTGTTGTGTTCACCTCTCTCTCTCTGTCTCTCTTTCTCTCTCTCTGGAGGTGACAGTCCAAATTCAGCCAATATTCTGCATATATTAGCAGTTTTTACCATTGAAGAAATTGATAGCTATGGCTCTTTCCTACCTGCCTCCCTCCTGCACATTCCTGTATTGCTTTCCATTTGCTCTTCTCCCTGCTTGCTTCCCATTTCACCACTCTCCTATCTTTTCCATGTCTTTTCTTTAATTCATTACTGAGCGACGGTGCACATAGTGCACCAACATGCAGCAACAGTAATAATGAAAGAACTTAAGAGTTAGAATCAGTGGTATTTGAACCCAGTACCATCTGGGCCCAAAGAGGAATGTATCAACATATTAACTGCATAAACACCTGCTGCTACATAGTCAGTTAAATAGCAGATGTTCTCAGACTCAATACCGATTGTCACACTTTAGCAATCCTTCCACTGAAATAGTTATATGACATTCCCTTATTTACTAATCAATCTTAAGGTCTTGCTTTTGCCTATCGAGCAATGCTCTGCAAACAAAATAAGCACAGCCAAACCTTCCATTCATTCTTCCATTACCCATGAATGTGTTAAGTGCTGCTTCGTGCAAACAGTGGCCAAAAAATAATAAAGTAATAGTAAAAAACTGATAGAGAAAACACAATTTACACACAAATAAAGAGGAGGTTAGATGTGAATGAAACAAAACCTGTGAACTGTACTCTGCTTAGTTTCACTTCCAACCTTGACAGAAGTACATGTAACACTTTGTAAGTCTATTTTGATACGTAGCTGATGTAAGCATTCACAATTGCTATTGATAAAACGCAGACACTGAGGGAGTACCTACACTATGTTTACATCCCAGCACGGATCCAGTTTTTGGGATTCAGTGATTCTAATGAGTTCAGACCTCATTTGCATATTCACCATGCTGACAGCCCTGAATCTACACCAGATGACAACCATGTAGCTAGAGAAATTGAAGGGAAGCCAAACTGTTTACGTGTTGAACACAAAAGAGAGGATATTACTTTAGGATATATTTGCACAGAAGAGAATTGATTTTTTTAGATGATATGGCTGCATTTTATCAGCTACATATAGTATATGCTGATATGTGACTGTGAATAGTTTGTTTAATGTTTTTTATATTTATTTTGATTGAACATACTTTTACACTTTTATGTGTCTGCATTATTTACAAGTGTACTGTTCATTTGGGGGTGCTGGAGCAAAGCTGCATTTCTGCTATGGCACAAAAATTATTATATTGCTATTGTTACTCTCCTCTGTTGCATCCAGCCTGTATCTAATGCTGTCACATGTTAAGGTCAGTTCTGTACAAATCTCACACCTTCTACTTTTTATTCTATCCATGTAGACTGCTTTCCATGGCTGTATTCCAAAAGTTTTAGAATTCAAGGGGAGCACCAGCACATAGTCTATATGATTGCTTTATAGCTTGTTGAATAGCTCTATCATGTTAGATTGGTTAATTAGCATGTAATTCAGTTGCTTATGATGTAATTAGCATGCCACAGTATTTACCTTGTTTGCATGGGGGTGCGCACCTCTACACTGTGCATACTGAATCTAAAAGTTTTCACTCCTGTGTGCTCTTCATTCTGTGACACACACACACACACACACACACACACACACAGTGGAAAACAACCATATAGGCTTTATTGAATCCCCCTGCATATAATTAAATTAATGTTTCTGGATTTCAATAAACAAACATTCATAATTCATCAGAGCTGCAGTTACATTCCTGCAGATTTGCTTTATATGAGATATTGCATTTGTGTTTTGCAAGGAACTTAAATAATGTGGACATAAAATATATCTATTAGCACTGTAGCAGTGTTAGAATCATAGAGGGAATGATGTTCTATACCCTAATATACCTGAAAATAATAAGGAACAAACTTTGTGGCATGCTCATGTTATTACTATTAAACCAGATGACATCACCTTACCTTTTGTTTTATTCTGGTGGTGAACCTGCCTTCATTACTAAAATAGTATATTATTAAAGAAATGCTTCAGCAGGGATAAGCTAATTTACAGCAGTTGCAGACCTTTCTCAAGACATATAATTAAGCTGAGAAAACTCTCCCTGAAATTCAAGAAGTGCATGCAGATAAGTAGCCTAATCTGTGGAGTATGTTCACAAGTGTCACGAGTTAACCTCAAAGCCCTACCCTCCAAAACAAAAAGGTAAATTAAGCTTTTTATTTATTTATTATTTATTAACCAGGAACGTCTGACTTGGAATAAAGCCAATTTTCAGCAGAGGCCCAGGGAGAAACACTCCAGATGTATGTCTTTGTAACATGCGAGGAAGCTGGAGCAAACCCACATGAAAGCAGGGAGGACATGCAGACTCCACACAGAAGGCTCCCCAGCCAAGAATCAAACCAAAGAAACTATTGCTCTGAGGCAACAACACTACCACTGCGTCACTGCATCATCCCTTTTTTATAAATTGATCTATAGTGATATTTTGAATACTGTAACTGGAGACATGCTGTGCTTTTATATGTTTCTGTGGAAAAAAAATGTTTTATTTCTTCTAAAGTTGAAAATAATTTTGAGAATGACTAAGATAGCTGTGCCATTTAAAATGTGTCCCTGATCTGTGTCCTTTACTTAGTTATTTTGTTGATAAAACTGGAGAACTATTGGAGTATTGTAACAGGAGACATGATGTGTTTTGTATGTTTCTTTGGAGAAATCTTGGTTGAAAACTTTTTTATGCATGTTTTGTATGAAAATGCTTTATACAAATATTGTTAACATGAAAAGTCAGTGCAACATATCACACATTTAATCTGCTGTCAGGTGAAACTTACTCCTTACATAGTTTTGCATGGTACGACATTTCTGTTTACTGAAATAAACAAAGCATATGCTATTCATATGTTTATTTTAACAGTTTAGATGTTTTCTGTGCACTGGAAGTAGAAATGCATGCACATATATAATACTTTATTTCATGGAATTTTTGAAGACCAAATTATTTAATAATAAAATACTGTGTTGTAAATAGAGTTTTTTAATAGTTCTAATAAAAAGCTTTATCTTACATAAGAAATGTATAATTCCACCTCTAAATTCAGTTATTGTATCAGAAGTTAGTACTGAATGATAATTAGAAGAATCCTGCATCATGAATATATAGCAAAATCAATTCCATTATGAATCAGATTGTTTAAAACCATTTACACATTTAATAGTATTTTAAGTATAGATTTAGCAATATGCATTGTTATTTGTAGATTATGGATTAGGATAGGGACAGTAACTTTAAGAAGCTTATTTGAGATTTGACCAGGGAGTTCACAAATAACAGCAATTTAATGACGTATGACATTTGCCAAAGTTCTTGCATCTCAGTGGATCAAGAGATTACGGGACGGAGTCTTAGAGTAGAGGAAGACTCCATGCAGCCAACATGCCCACAGAGCGATCCAGGAACAGCCTGTAGGGACGTGCAACTGAGCTCTCCAAACTAGTCCTACACGGACAGGGCTGGGATATGCAAATTACCTCAAATGCAGGCGAAAGCCATGCAAATGAAGTAAACTTGCGATCCAGGAAACTCGAACCTGTCCGAGTAGGAGTAGTGTTATTTGCAGAAATGTACTCAGTTGATAACTGAGTACGGTTCTGAAAATAGCAAAACAGAACTGTGTCAGCTGGAAAAAAAGCATGCATTCACAGGAGGAAGCATGCCAATGGCCAAAAATATGGCCATTGGCAATGGGAAGGGATGTAAATTAAAAATAAAATAACTTTTTTTTTTATCCTGATCACTGGGGTTTAACTGTAGCGCAGCGCTGCGCTGCACCCTAAAAAGCAGAAAATTAATAATTAAGATCCACAAATGTGGATTTTATAGCTAAAATGAATTTACAATGCAAGGGAATGGCAGGCTGAAGTCAACATGGCCACCAAGTAGAGGTTGCTAAGAGGGAAAGCTCAGTCTAAGAGATGTAACTAAGCATTAGTAGGCAATCCTATGCAAATGAGAGTTAGGATAGTGAATTGCAAGTTTACATAGAAAATGAGCACAGTCAGTGGAGTGTAGGAGTAGGATAAGGGGAGTAATAGAGTAGAAGATAGGTGACATCATGAGGGGGTATGTATGAAAGGAGTGAAACTCATTGGAGCAGAGTGACATGTGTCAGCTTACATTTACATAATAGTGAAAGAGATGTGTCAACAGGTAGGCCAGGTAAAGTCAAGAAATCGAAGGTGTATGCCGTGGATAACACCAAAGTTTCTTGCTGAGCATCCATGCACTTGTGTGCACGCCAGTAAACCCGAGTAAGACAGTGTGCGTGTGTGTAAGCGTGTGTGCTCATGTGTAGGCTTGAGTAAGCATATGTAAGGCTGTGTAAACAGGTGTAAGCGCGTTTGCGCCGGTGTGTGCATGTTTTAAGAAGAATAAGCAAGCTTTAGTCCGTGCAAGCATATGTGCGTGCATGTTAGCTGCTGTGCGCGTGTTTGCGTTTGTGTGCGTGGCGCTCCCCCCCCCCCTGAGGAAACAGTAAGGAAAACGGAAGCACACCAAATAGTGGAAGTTACAGGGAGTACTAGCAGAGCTAGCAGGTGAAAACAATCAGATCAGGCAATTACTCAGGCAGAACACTAGCCCAGCCCAGCACTTAAAACTCTGCAAACAACAGTCCATTATGTTTCTCTCAAGAGACACTGCAACACTGCAGTAAGCTAATAGAAGTGAAAACTGAAAAGGCTTCACTGAGACAAAAAATGTTAGGGGCTGCCATTGCTGTTATAAGGCAAAATATGCAACATGCTGAGGGTGGTGATAATGCAAATGCTGCTGGACAACCCACAGTGAGGAGACAGAGAAGAGTGTACAGGCCCAGGGTTACCTACCAGGGGCTACATGAGGTTTTGATAGTGGAGCGCTATAGAGTGGTCAGAGACCTCTTGCAGCAAATTGTTGAGCTGTGCAGGCCACGCCTCACACACAGAACCAACAGAGGGAAACCCATCCCAGTGGAAACTAAGGTATGTGTTGGCCTAAGAATATTAGCAACAGGTACCTTCCAGAGACCAACTGGTGATATGATGGGGATATCACAGGCATCAGCATCCAGGGTACTGCACCAGTTCCTGGATGCCATGTCAGCACATGTCGGTAATCATGTATATTTCCCCAATTCCCGTGAGTTATTGGCCAGCAATATGCATCTCTTCCAGCAAATAGTGGAATACCCTGAGGTAGTGGGTGCAATAGACTGCACGCACATATGCATCAAAGCACCAGCCGGTGAGCGGGGTAGGGTCTACTTCAACCGCATGGGCTTCCCCTCCATCAACTGCCAGGTCATGTGCGATGCCCAGGGCATAATACTGAATATGTGTGCTGGCTGCCCTGGAAGCTAACATGATTCCCATATCTGGCATCTGACACAGCTGTACCAGACATTTGCCAATGGGGACATCCCACATGGTCACCTAGTGGGGGATGCTGGCTATGCACTGGAGCCGTGGCTGATGACACCCATCAGAAACTCACACACACCTGAACAGGAACGTCATAATGAGGCACACACACAAACACGAAATGTAATCGAGCGTGTGTTTGGGCTGCTCAACACATCTGCACACATCTGAGGGAGCCTTGCAGTACTCACCAACTACATGTACCCAAATTGTCATGGTATGTGCTATGCTACATAATCTGATCCTGCGAAAACAGCTGCAGGAGGACCAGCATAGGCCTGGGCCAAACAGCCCCCCACCATTGCCAAGACCATCACAGGCAGAGCGTGACTTGGAGGAGGAACAACCTGAGCCTGCCCCAGTAGGCAGAAGGAGGCATGCCCAGTATGCTTTGGCCTTGGCAAAGAGGCAATGCATAGCACATACACTGGCTCAGTAGGAACTCTGGAAATGATACCTCTCTCTGACCCGCACATATAGTAAAAGGGATGCCTACGTTGACACTACCTGCTTTCAAACATGTATAGGGAGTGTAGTATGTGCATCCAACATAGGCAGCCCTGCATCAACACCTGAGGCATGATTGCCATGTGTTAAGCAATATAAAGCAGTGCTAAACAGCATTTACCATCATGAAGTCAATGTAAACAAAATCGCACACACCAACTACTACAAATGTGGTCAATGTAGAGTAATATTGGCCAATGTCCAGCAATGATGGTTAATATTGAGGGATGTTGGACAAGCTGGGTCTAGGTAGGGCATAGCTGAACAAAAGCCAACATGCTCATATTTGCTCTACTGGCCCCTAAGAAGTCTAGTCTGCTCAGTATGAAAATATAAGCGGCAATGGGCCTCAAACCAAGGATACTGTGCACTATAGTCATAGTACTGAAGCACTAAACCATGACAGTAGTGCAGTGGCTAGCCTGTATGAATAAATGTTGATAAGTCTATGCAAAGTATTTCACGGAAACCCTGCAGGTACAGCATAATCCCTGTCGAGTTATGACACAAAGGTGAGTCCTGCAGTAAGAATGGAACCTGACTTTCAACACACACAGTACAAATGTTAATAATGGACATGTAGACATACATCAACAAATGCAGTGGACCTCAGACAGCAACATACTGAAAGGTCACACTGGGCATGCTCACACACTTGAATACATGAGACAAATGTCAGGCAACAGAACACTGACAGTCTGAACTGGGCATGCTCACACACTTAGGCCATGTTGGAGTAAAGCATTGGGCCACACATAGCAGGCAGTTGCATGTGTTAACCCAGGAACCTCTCACTACACAGCAATCTGCCCTGTGCACACACTTATATGACAACAGACACATATATAATATAATGGAACCCTGCCATAAGCAAATATGTTTTGCAGATACCTAAGTGGTTCATATAAAGTGTGAAAGCAAAGATGATAAAAACCTGCAAACAGTATCAGCAATAAACAATGTGCATCATGAAAATGATCATAGGTTCAGAGGTTGATACTAGGCTATCTGCCCTAGGGCATGTACAAGCATAGCGAGAGTGTGTTTGGCTAGTGCAACCCAGTCAAATCAGAGCACTGTGCCTGTGAATAATAGGTCACACAAGATATCCCATTTACGTTCAGTGTATTGTGCCTCTGTCTAGCAGGGACCCAGAAGATATTCCATGGGTAAACATGCGATCACCCATCCACTTGTCAAGATGTCATCTGTAGGTGGTCAGTGGGTGGCTCTGCCTATGCAAAACCGGGACTACACTCCGGAGTGAGTGGAGGCTTTCTGATAATAATCTGTCCCCCCAGCATGTCCTTTTAACATCAGTGCTGAGGTATATGTCCCTGGAGTGTGTAGCAGCAAGGGAGTCGGATATCCTGAGGTGGAGCATGTCCAGTAAGTCTGGGTCAGATATTGCCTTCAACTACAGGCACACAACACATCCATGTAGGTGGTAAGTGACTGAGTAGAGCTGGAGTTACTGTATCAGAACTGTGCAGGGCATCTGTGTGAGTCCCTACATCTGCTTGAAGAGTAACATTTGTGGCCATTACAGTTGCTGCAGGTGTCAGGTAAGGTGGCATAGTAACCAAGCATGGTCGTGAAGAGTATAGGGGCACAATGACCACACGTGATCAACATGTGAAACCATGAGGGATATGGTGGGCTATGTGGACGTACTGTCTAACCACTATGGCAATAGGATTGTCAAAGGCGAGAGTACGAACAGGTCATGGCCCCAAACCTGAACAACTACTACTGTATGTAATGGATTACAACCTACGTGGTAATGTGTGGGCATCTTGTCATCCTCAAAGGGGATGACTATACAACTAATGGCATGTAGCCATGGGCCATGGCTCAGGCCCCAGTCAACCTATCTCTGTGAGACCCTCTATGAGTATGCATGTGCCAGCATGAGAGCTGATTATGGCACCCAGTTTGCAGTCATCTGCAAACATGGGCAGCCATATCCCTCCTGTGATAGCCTGTACATCACACAAATATATACTGAACAAGAGAGGTCCCAGGACTGAGCCTTGTGGGATGCCAGGTGTAACTGGTGTATAGTCAGACATGGCACCTGCAACACTGAGCATGTGGGTGCTATCCCTGCTCCAGGTAGCAATCCATCGTGTCAGATATGTGTCGATATTGATGCTGGTGAGCCTATGCATAATGGCCGAGTGGGGTATTGTGTTGAAGGGTTGTGCAAGGTCCAGGCAGGCTGTGTGGACAACCGTCCCAACACTAATGGACCTGGTAACTGTTGAAAGAATATGAACAGGTCCAACAGGTAAGATCTGCCCACAACAATGCTGTAATGTGTAGGACCCATTGTCTGTAGGTTTCCCATGTCTATGTGCATGTGTCCCATTACAATACACTAAATAGCTTTGCAGAACAGGCTAGTTAGCCTTTTAGGCCGATATTGTCTGTGGTCTGTTGTGGTAGTATTCAGTGGAGCGGGACCACTATTGCTGTATGCCATTCTATGGGTACATATCCTGCAGTAACTCTTATATTGAACAGTGACGTAATGTGAGTGTTACGTCTGTCATGAAGGCTGTGTACGACATAGGCCGGGACACCATCTGGTCCCATTGATGCTGTGTTATCCGCTGTGGGGAGGGCAGCACTCACCTGTTTACTCGTGATGTCTGGGAGGTTACACTCTGTTGGTATGGACAGTACCACCTTAGGGGGGATGGGGGGACACATCTGCACTGAACCTGTTTGCCAGGATGATGGCAATGTCAGGGGGTTCAGTGTATGTTTAGTCAGTATGCAGTAACACACAGCATATTAGTGAGTGTCCAGCCAGGTATCTGAATCAACTGAAGAAGGCCTTGTGAGTGTCCCACGTGTCTGGTGCAGTTGTCTATTAGAAGCGTGCCTGACATAAATACCCGAGTGATTGTAGCAGTCTGCTAGTACAGATCACAGATGCCTTCCCTGTCTGGGATTGTGCTCTATCATGTAGTAGCTTCCTCCATTTGTTGTAAAGCGTATTAATGTCTGGGGTCTACCAGACAGGTCCACTGCCATTGGAGGAGTGAGTCCAGTTGTTATTTTGGATGTAACGATCCATGCGATCCACTAGGTGTCCATAGAATGTGTATGTAAAGGATTCAGCAGTCTGAGCCATACTTACCACTGACCCAGGGTCTCTGATGGATACCACGGTGGTTTGAAGGAGTGTGATGTTTGCTTTTGGAAAGTTCACCAAGATTACCCAGGATGGGTGTGGGGACAGGATATGGATGTCCAGTGAGATAAAGTATGTTCTTCCCTTACCATTGAGGGGTACATCGCAGGTGTGGAACATAGAGTCCCCATGTTGGTGATGATCATGTCCAATATGTTATCCCCTCTTGTGGCAGTGTTGACCGGTTGTGCCATAGCATATGAGTTTAGAAATAGTAGCAACTGTTGGGCGAGGGTGTTGGGGCCTGAGTACTATCCACAGTCAATGTGTGGGTATTTGACATCACCCAATATAATGGTGGTTGGGGAGACCTTCATATGGTCCAATGTTCCCAGGAAAGCTGAGTGAGGTTGCTTGGGGAGTGTGGTCTGTAGCAGGCAACAAACCAAAAGGCAGATTTGCACAATGTTAGGTGCATATGTATGGTCCGTGATGCATTGTGCAGTGCTACCAACCCGGAGGTATGTGTATCTGTGATGTATATGGATACTCCCCCTATTTGTGTTGGCCATTCCGAGTTATGTGGTCAGAAAGCATGGTACGAAATACAACCTGGTAGTGCTGGTGTGCATGTGGGAGCCTCAACCATGTGTTTGTTAGTGCACAGATATTGCTATCCTCCATACTGAGGAGATTCCAGAGTGTGCGCAATTTGAGGGTAAGACATCTGGTGTTGAGCAGCATTACCCTCAATGTCGTGTACTCTGTAATGTGCATGGAGGTAGTTCTGTCCTTTGAGCCCTGCTTAAATAGGACAATATGGTGGCAGCAAGTGCCCTAGCCAGTATTCAAAAGTCCCAGGGTGACAGGGGCAAGGTGTCCATAGGGAAGCTATGTGGCATGTCGAGCATGTCACCCCAGGGTGACAGACACTGTATCCCCTTTGATTAACACTAATATGTTAGACAACTGTTAAACAAGATCAGTTTGTTGGTATACTGTGACATCATACTTGGTGAGTGTAAGATGCTAGACAAGGTCAGGGTAATACTGGGCTGGGCTACATGATCACAGAGTTCCTCTATGTTCCATGTCATGTGGTCCAGTGAGGAACGTCTGAGATTGTACGCACCAGCATGGACAATGATGGAGCCAGTCCTGGACTTGCTTTGGAGTGACCTGAGTGCATGTGTTATGTGGCGGATTCTGGCACCTGAGAGACAGCTCAAAGTGACTATTCCCCTCTCTGGCCTGGTGAGTGGGACGATACTGTGTTTGACATTAAGTGTCACCTATAACAAGTGTATCAGGTGTGTTGTTTAGCCCAAAGGGCAGTGACTGTGTGGCACACTGACATTGTGAACTGTGTGACATGTGGGCATTGTAGTGGGGTAGCAGTTGTATGTGTGTCTGCTTTGGAGGTCTCTGCTGCTTAGGCAGAGTGTATGTAGAGCCTCCGAATATGTCTATGTGTGATAATGTGGTTTGCTTGCTGTCACTATCGGTGTATTTGAGACTGATATGTGGTGTGTGTGGTCACCCTCACCACCTGATAGACTATGCCAGTCATGGGTCAAGAGAGCTCAGCATCCTGTATGCCAATATTGTTACATCTCCCACATATATGTGAGTGTGATGTGAGGAGGAGAGGGTTGTCTGTGTACATGAGGCAGATGTGACATTGTGTCATAACCACAATATTCACTAGCTGGACTGGAGAGTACACATGAAACCGACCCCTGGACATGCCAGTGTATTATGATGACATACTCTGTAGCCTGATCACAAAGGATCAGTATGGTGTTAAGTGTGTAAAAGAGTATAACCGGGATTAGTGCTCAAGTTTGTCGGTGTTTTGTAAAGAGTAGCTGAGAAGGAGTCCAGACTGAGAATCATGACATGTCCTTCAGCTATGTAATAAATAATAATGTACACGCATATATGTGCTAAGTCAGGGACAACTGTACCTTACTGACATTGCCGACATCCTGTCAGACAGGCCCATGTATACATACCCACCTCCCACTGACAATAGTCCCTGACATCATACCAGGAGATATCACGTGTAGAATGGTTGAACATCTCCCCCCAAAGCCAAAAGCATGGCAGCAATTGGATTACATTGTTTCCCAATATGTGTCATGCATGCACTACAGGACAAACAGACCCAGCACCTGAACAGTCTGTTGAGCCTCACCCACTCCACAGGACCTGGAACCGTCGAATGTGTTACAGCAACATATGGCACTCCCCACATGTGTGGGTGCACAACACACCATGGGAAGTATAGTCCAGTAAGCCTATAAAGTCTGATCTGCAAGGCCATGGAGTCCATCATGGCAGAAGTCATAAACAGAGCTGTTGGAAACCGACAAACACACAACCCTACCAACTGTGGTATGTTCATGTGCAGATCATGGTTCCAAAGCATGCTACACTGTCTGCAAGGCAGCCACCCAGGACATACATCACGGAACAGAGCTACACATGTCCCACATAGACTTTGAACAGCTCTTCATCAACATCACAGACACATGTCATATCCACAAAACCAACAATCTGTGCATAGATATGTGTTGACATATGAAGGGATGGCAATGTGTCCACAGATAGATCACACAAGGTGAGACTCACGGGGTCCTGTACAAGCTGTTGATACCTGCCGACCTACATGGATCATTCCTGGAATTGCATAAAAATGTGTACACACATTACCATGTCCAGTCTGATGATGTCATCATCCTACAAATATACCAGTAGAACAAAAATCTCCCAATAAAGCATATAGTGTGCTGTGTTAATGTGTATTACTCTAGTATCATAACATGGTTAAGTAGGGGTTTGAGTCCTGCTAACACCAAGTGTGTGCGTGTGGGGTGTGTATGTATGTGATTTCCTTTGATAGAAGTAGCCTTTTTGGAGACTGGGAAAACACATTAAAAGAGGTACATCCCTCTTTGGAAAGTCTGATGATGTCAGAATCCTACAAATATTCAAGGAGAACAACGACCACCCGGTAATGTATATAGCGCGCTGTGTTAATGCATATCTCTCTAACATCATAACATAGTTAGATAGGGGTTTGAGTCCTGCAAATGCTGAGTATGTGTGTGATTTCCTTTGAGAGGAGTAGCCCTTTTTTGGAGACTGGGAAAACACATTAAAAGAGGTACATCCCTCTTTGGAAAGTCTGATGATGTCACCATCCTACAAATATTCAAGGAGAACAGAAATCACCCGCTAATGCATATAGCGCATTGAGTTAATACGTATCTCTCTAGTATCATAACCTAAGTAGGTTAGAGGTTTGAATCCTGTAAACCCCAAGTGTGTGGGGGTGGTGTGCGTGTGTGATTTACTTTGAGAGGAGTAGCCCTTTTTGGAGACTGGAAAAACACATTAAAAGAGGTACATCCCTCTTCGGAAAGTCTGATGATGTCAGCATCCTACAAATATTCAAGGAGAACAGAAACCACCCAGTAATGCATATAGCATGCTGTGTTAATGCGTATCTCTCTAGCATCATAACATAGTTAGGTAGGGGCTTGAGTCCTGCTAAGTGTGTGTGTATGTGTGTGATTTCCTTTGAAAGGAGTAGCCTTTTTGAAGACTGGGAAAACACATTAAAAGAGGTACATCCCACTTTGGAAAGTCTGATGATGTCAGCATCCTACAAATATTCAAGGAGAACAAAACCCACCCAGTATTGCATATAGTGTGCCGTGTTAATGCGTATCTCTCTAGTGTCATAACATAGTTAGGTAGGGGTTTGAGTCTTGCAAACGCTGAGTGTGTGTGTGCCACAGGTGGTCAATGCAGTGTGGGTTTTGCTTTTACTATGGTATGACATATGTTTCAAACAGTATGTGCATTGCAGACATCTGGTATCTGCGTGTCAAATAAATTTGTGTACATGTGACCTCAATCAGTACATAGTTGTGAAGCCTGCTTACTACATGAATACATTTGTAACCTTCGACAGATTGTGCCGCTGCTTCTCAGATCATAGGTCACATATGTATGTATGTGTCAAGACCGGCCAATGTAGTGATCCGTGGCCAAGGACATCCCTGCCACACACACCCATGACATGTACTATAGAGTACTGTGAGTGAGGGTAATTGCCGGGGCATATGTCAGACATGTTCATACACAACAACGACTGGCAATAATGGACAGTCATTATAGGTGTGCACCAGCCCTGTGGATATGCATGCAGGCCCCTAATGTGTTATGTGAAACACCGAGGGACCCCACAATACCTATGGATATGTGGATACCAAGGGACAGATGACATAACACGTGTCTGTCAGTACACATTGGTACCCAACATACATGTTCAGGACTACCACCTATGTGGTACTGTTGGGATAGTATGTATAGTAAATGTGGATGACTATGCCATAGACAGCATACTGCTATACAGCATGTATTGGACAACAGGTATCTGTCTGTATGATCCCCTTGTGTAGGATATGTGTCCCATCCGGGGAATGCAGTGTAGGCCAATGCATGCATTTCCAGATGTGGATGGACATATCCCTATTGTGTTTGCATGTACCTAAGAGGGCTATATGCCACACAGGTGTGGTCCCAGAAACATGTGGCAGTCAATACCAATGGTTACTGTTATAGTATAGTACTGGAAGGATCCAACTGTTACTGAGTTCCCTACAACTGAGTCATTTGTCAGGACATCATCTAATGATTGGTTATAGTCATGCTGTTGAGGTGGTGTATACTACCAGACTGCAGATCATTGACAGATATCAACGGTATCACCCCCAGCATAGTGCCAACCCATGTTATACACACATGTGTACCCATGTTAGTACATATCTGTAGTACAATGCATATTGGCCATCGAAAGATACCATGAGATGTTAACAATGTGTAGAACAGGGTATGTCGCACATCCCATGTGTCCACTATGCACGTACATGCAGACAGTGTGCACCCACCATGTTCACAGATGTACACCCACTAATTTGTCATGCACACATCACACACATACTGTCCACTCACTAACACATGCTGGCAACACTGTACACTTCAGCCAAGTGGCACATGGGTGGACAATACATACTCAGACCTAACACTGATGTAAACAATGCTACAATGACTATCAAAGCTGTGATGCATAATGCCTGCTCAGATATACGTACAAGGATATCAGTACACTTTCCTGTTGGCAACTTGCTACTATTGCTACACTGCTATAATGTCACCCTGTGCATCAGAACCATGTTAGCCTATTCCTGCATCAATGTGACAGATGACAGGAGGTGGCACAGGTGTCAACATATGCACAGGGTGTGTTGTAGGTTTGCCAGAGACCGACATTGACCCATCCAATCGGCATGTCTGTGTGTGTGTGTGTGTGTGTGTGTGTGTGTGTGTGTGTGTGTGAGGGACAACAGTACTGCATGGGCCAATGCTGATGTAATGTGTGTGTGTATATGTGAGCCCTAGTTGTATGGTAAATGTGTGTGTGTCTGCATGCACACAACTCCACCATGTGGCTGCCATATATGGGCGGTTGTGGGACAGCCACAGACTGTACCTACTGGGCTGTACAGATCACTGTCTCCAGCCACGAACACAGTACCTGTGCCTAGCAGGGGTGCTATGGGCAGTATCGGGTACCAAACCTGACTGGGTGCTACCATCAGAGGCAGAGGTATGATGACTGGACCCATGTCCCTGCTGGGACTGGCCAGCGCCACGTGCACGTGGTCTAGTAGGACAGTAAATGGATGGTACTGCCACTAAGGGAGCGGCTCTGATCCGTGATCTGTCCGCAACGACTGCCAGCTGATGCTGTTGCTGGCATGAGTCCGCGTCAGCTTCTCATCTGTCCCGCATGGTCCTGGCTCATGGCTAACACATTGTGGAGGACATCTAACGTCTCCCTCCAATGGCTATCAATGACCTCGGTGTAATTCCGGATGGCACCAGCAAGGTCACGGACGCTGTCATTGATAGCAGTGTAATGGGCCCTCTGCGCCCTTAGTCCCTGTTGGGTGTACCGTTCCATACATGCCTGTGCCTGCATTGCAGCCCGGAACATACTAGAGGTTGTAATACCTCCGGGGGCACGTCTGCCAGGGTCAATACGACCTGTGGTGCTCCCCCGAGAACCCCTGGACATCCACCTATGTGGTACCATTCCAGTAATTTGGCTATGGCTGATGTGAGGGGATGCACGTGCCATAGGTATCACACTCTCCTGGTCAATGCCAACTGTATGCTGTCCCTCAGTTACAGCCATTGGTGACAAGGGATGTATTGGCAGTATGAGTGTGCGCATAGATGGTACTGTCGATTGGTGGACCAACGACAGACCCTGTCAGACCTTCCTGTGCCACAATACATGTCTCATCATCTCCACTATTAGTGGCGGTGTCATCAGGTTCCCTGCTGCATTCAGCCACCCCCTAACTCAGCACCTGTGGAAGGAAGACAGGAAACACACTTTACAATCTGTACATGATGTTAGCACACATGCACACATGCACACATGAACACATGCAGACATGCACACATGAACACATGCACACATGCACACATGTACACATGAACACATGCACACATGCACACATGTACACATGAACACATGCACACATGCTCACATGCACACATGCACACATGAAAACATGCACACATGAACACATGCACACATGCACACATGCAGAGAAATACACTGCTCACCACAGCACATACACACACACACACCAGCAATCCAACACATACACAATAGTGGGTGATGGTGGGTGACAGTATCACAAGGCAAACAGTCACCACACACGTGTCAGCATGCAGACCATGTGTTGCTCAACACCATGCAGTGCAAGTGTAGACAGCCCTATCTAATGACATTATACATGGCTTTGATGCATGTGTGTAGTTGTTCAGTGATTGGCTACACCCTGGAACACAATGTGTACATGGATACAACATTGCTGTGCAAGTATTATCTGCTCTGCAATGTCATGTGCACCATCACTCAATGGTATACATACCATGCTGCATGCATCTGTGTGACACTTAGATTTCCATGTCTGATGACAGTGTCTGTGTCCATAGCACATAATAGTGGGCACAGGTGTAGCAAATGCATGCAATGTACAGACATGGGATGAGTGGTGCATGTAAATGTGAAGGAATCCCAATGCACGACATGGACATTGTACAGTGGTTATGGTGAGTGTGGGACATATTGCAGATATGTCAGTGCCAGCCATGACATGGCATGCTACATGACTGCAATATTAAACACCACACATACCCATTGTGTGTCATGTGACTTATACACCCAATAGCATTCCAGGACATATATGTGACTCTTTGTACAGATGGCGACTGTTGTACAAAATGTGTATACTAGCATATGTAAGCACACACACAGCATGCTATGCATGGTGTGTATAGATGCATATGTTTGCACACACAGAACAATGAGGTGCACAACAAAGACTGCTATGTGTAGTACTGTGGTCACTGTGACTGGATGGGGAGTAGTACCATGTGCCATCATCATCATCATGCATCTTGTGGTCACGGCTACTACTGTGTGACAGACCACTGCCTAGCATGCTGTACCTGAACTGCAGTGCTGTGGATATGTTCACTATTGCACAGCCACTTTGTACATGAGTGTATGAGGTGCCCAGTAGGGAGCATTGCCTAATCTGACTGTGTTATGTGTTGAAGAGTGTTGCACAGCCCCATGATAGGCTCTAGCTCTGAGGTACATCATGCGTGTGTGGATCACATGTGGGATACTGAAGTGTGACCTTACAGCGGGTGTGTGGTTACGCCATATGTAACATGACTTTGTGTATTGCATGTGATAAATGTGTTATGTTGTGTACAGGTGTTGCAACTATGCCTATCCAATGTGCAGTATGGGGTTGCCACAAATGTGTGTCATGCTCTGTGTATTGCATGTCATTCAGGCAGATATTGACATTACTGAGCTGTGCAAAGTCGCACAGCAAACATGCATGGCATGCATTATGCGTAGGTGTGTTATGTGTACATGGCCTACACCTCACCTATGACATGCATATTTCATTACCAACATTGCATGTATAACACACTCACCAGCGTGATTTGGCTGCCTTGCCATCACACCAGAGGGATCTATGAGAATATGAGAGGGTTCGTCAGTGGCCACAACTGTGGCATTGCTACAGTGGGTATGCTAAACTGCCGTACAACAACAGTCAACAGTCACAGGTGTAGGGATATTATTCAAACCATCCGTATTGCACAACACTAGGCAGCAGAACTGCTAAACACACAGTACACATCTCATGTACACATAATATAACAATACAGTTAACTGTAGTCTACAGATAGGGCATGTTACCTGCTTGCTCCAGGTGGATGTGCTGGGTGGCTCCGGCCTCCATTACAACACATGTCAGAGGTTGATGTAGCTGTTGTCCAGGAGCCACCATGCTTAGGAGCAGCTCCTCCGCTCTGGTGAGGGGGGGATGAATGGCCACCCCACCACCTGTGGCAAGCTGCTGTCTTTGGATATCAGACGCACGTTGCCGGACTTGTCTAATTAAATCACTGCAGTGATGGCGTACCTGCTCATATGTCCGGTTATGCATGCCTATTTCATTTACCCGACGAACAAGTTCCTGCCACAGTGCAGTCCGCTCCTGCTGGCTGCTTCTGGAGAACAGCATTGTGTACCGCTGAAATAGGCTGTTGAGTATCACCTCTTCCTCATCCGCTGTGTATGCTGGGTTGCGTTGGTGGGCCATCTGGCTGAAAAATATATGAACAATATGTGTGAGAGTGTCCTGTGGCACACTTTACACCTTTACCCACAGATATCACTTTACTGACATATATACCATCCTATTGTCTGTCAGAGGTTACACACATTCAATACCACTTATTGGTTCTCAGGCCACAACTAACTAACACTGCCTGGCAGACTCTATATATCACCCCACTATACAACAGTACCTGACACACTGTTTGTGACACATTGCACAACCTCAAGACAGGGGTGTATATCACACCAATGCATGAACAGAGATGTCATCCATTGCAATGGATGTAAAGTACAGGTACAGTAGTATCAATCAACCACCCTAGTCATTGATGCCATAGCCCTGCCTAACAGATGTGTCCAGTTGTTACTATAGGTGGCATACTGCTGTAACAGACTATATATGTTTCTGGATACACACGTTTACCCTGTAACACACATATGATTGCAGCCATTGTACAGGCATAATCACACACACATCAGGCAAACATACAACGCACCACTGTATGCCAACACAGATGAGCATTACCTGTGCACCATATGGTACTGTGTGCCACTACTTACACACCCTTATGCCTGCATTCTGTCTTCTGTGCAGATTACAGGAAACACACATGACAGTGTTTCCAAGCAAAGTGAACACACACCATACTGTGCTGTTTAGGCCTACAGCTTCAGGTAGTACTACAGTTCATATTGGTGATGGATTCACCAGCAGTACCACTCACTAAGCATACATGTATTGCTTTAGCCTACAATGAGACACCACATTCGTCAACGGAGAACTACGTCACATCATATGCTGTACTACTATGTCTGCCTAACAGTACATTACACATCAGTTGCTGTCCTCACAGCTAGGATAGGCACTACCATGTCAGATACAACATCACACTAAGCTATCACACCTTTACAGACCTTGCACACATTCAGCGTTACACTTATTCAACCTCACATAACAGCTATTGCATTAAGTACATGTGTGAGTGCATAGTGTCATAGGTAGGTAATATGTTATTGGCCCTAGGGCCTACGGCAGCCTAGCTATATGCTACCCTGGCCTTTGACACACATGTACTTTGATTTCACTTGCCCCTGCCAACCTGAACCACAGAGGTGTTTCCTGGGGCGTATTACCAATCTCCCACACAATCATCAGGGGTATTTATAACAACTGCTAAGGAGGAGCCTTGTTTATTATTGCTATATGGTCTATTCCGGTGTATGGCATATCTCTGAGATGGGAACCTATCCCTCCAGTATGTGTTGTTTAGTGAGCTGACAAGGTTTAGGGCCCTAGAGCGTGTATCCTGGAGGGATTATGATATGTTGCCATGGTGGTTGTCACCCAGCTATGGGTGTGACATACCTCTGTATGTCCGGCAGAGGTCACCTTTGTGTGGCCAGTATGCAATACAGTGTATTTGTGGTTTTGTGAGTCAGTCTGCATAGGGCATCTGTTTGCATCCAGTATTAGCCTTTGGGAGGTCTGTCTGTGGCCTGTTCACCTGGTGTAGTTGTCATGTGAAGTACATACCACACAGGGCATTGTGATGAATAGAGGGGAACTCTACCCTATACTTCCATAGATGATAAATCTGTTGTCATGACACATACCACACAGACAGATTACAGGTGTAGTGTGGCACTGTCTTCATCAAAGCGGAGGCTACTGTCCACCTGTGTCCCATGTTCCCTTATCACACCTTCACTGTTAGGTAGATCTCTACCTATGTGGTAGTTAATGGGTACACTGTTTTGGGAAGGTGGAATGGCACTGCAGTATCAACACTTGTCTACAGTCCATGCCTTGGTCACCACACAACTGTTGCGGTACATATGACCCCGTGTCTCTCTATTTCTCTCTCTCACTCTATATGTATAAATATATATATATAGATATAGATATATATATATGTATATATATATATATATATATATATATATATATATATATATATATTATATATATATGCATATCTATACACATACATGTACACATCCATTGCTGTACACATGGATGTACATATAGGCACATGTACAGTCCACCTTTCATGGTGGGGATATCACTTATGCGACAGTTGTGGGATGTACAGGTATGTGATTAAATTGCACAGTGTTGTGCAGAATGCATGTGGGTGTCCTCAGCCCTTGTAACATTAGCAGGTCTCACTGGCTGTAACACAGCAGATCTGACAATTCTGTCCCACAGCATTTAACCACCACATGACATATATCAACACTACCATAGCTGGCCTTAGGCATAGGCCAACTGGGCGGCCATCTAGGGCGCCGCTCTAGCAGGGGTGCTTTTCCACTATTTATGTGGTGTAGTAAGACAAGGATGGGGGCACCAGGAAGTGTGGTAGGGGGCGCCATGGAGCCCTTTTGCCTAGGGCGCCAGTTGACCTAAGGCGGCTCATTGCGCACTGCATGCTGTTTTCTAGGCCACACACTATGACCTACATGGATATATGCACATATCAACCTTCACTGACAGATATCTGTCCACCCTTCACTAACAGTTGCAGTATGTCCCTTGCCCTATGCACATGTGCAGATACAGATAGATACATACTGCTGCCACACATGGATGATTTGCAGTGTGTAGAGTACTCTTCAGGAACATCTACAACATGCCAACACATACATGTGAGTTACATACCTTACCTTTGTATTTCCCTGCTCCGTGTGTTACGGTTTTGTAGTTTTCTTTTTTTATTGGTGGTTTGTTTTGGGTTTTCACCCAATATTTAACTTTCTGTCTCAGTTTCTCACTCAGTTCTGTCTCTGTCTCAGTCTGTGTCCGTGTCTCTCTCTCTCTCTCTCTCACTCTCTATCTCACAGCACCTGCAATGATATAATTGCATGTGTGGACTGCAGGTACAGCCTGCTTTTCTAGGTATCTGCACTTGTGCATGTGACAGCCTCTGCACCAATTGCTGCCCACCATTCAGTAATTGCATGCAGCCTGCTGTTTGGTGATTGCATTACTCACTGTGATTGCAGCCCACTGCTATAAAATTCTAGGTTAGGTAGGTGTAGCCCTTTCAGATTTCCAAGGTGGGGCCCATGCTTGTTTGCTCTGGACACGGTTGTGTCAGTCTGAAGGTTGGTATATGTCTCTTATCTGATGCTAGGGTTGTAGCCAGTTATATGCATGTTGTACTCAAACCTGAATGTTGCTGCTTCCAGTACACACATCTCAATATAGACTTGTATGCACCCCTCCAAATGCTAACACAGGATACATGGGTGTATGTACTTTTTTCTCACTTACACAATTAACTGCCATACAAATGTGGTTATTGCACTGTATTCCTGTGGCCAGTATTTATCCTGGTCTGATACTGTGTGGTGTTTGTAAGGTGCTACTGTAACATTATTCCCTGCTAGGATGGCTGGTTCTCCTTTCACAGTCATGTCATGCAATTCCACAACCACTGCTGGTAAAGACCAACAGAAAAGGATTTGTGTTATACCATTCCTAATTTCCATTTACAGTCCCTCATTGTAATGCATGATATATTTATTTCAGAACCAAGCTATTTGTATATTTGCTGTGGCTTAGTGGTAATTCATGCAGTCTACTGTGTCAATGGTCTGGGGTTCGAGACTGGCAGAGGTTGTTTGTTTTGCTGCTCAGCAGAACAAGGGCCCTGCCATAGAGTGACTAAGGCACTTTTAAGCAGTTGTAAGTGGGTTTGCGCGGGTTCACATGACGCTTAGCGATGCTTAGCTAAGCGTACACATGCGCACACTCGCTTAATCCCGCTTACTACTGCTTAAAAGTGCTTACTCCCGCTAACCCCCGCGCTAATTTCTTTTAAAAAAAAGAAAATGGGGAGATAGGAAAGTGGTGAAAAAGGGGGCACAAAGAGGGACAGACAGTAGGTAAACAAGCTCGGGATGTGCAGGACGGGTGTAGGGAAGGTCCATAGCTGCCCATTTTTTTAACAGCAACAGCTGTGCATATGCAATGAATTTGGAGTGAAATTTGAAACCTTCCACCCCTGGGAGAGGGGTGAGGACAACAAAGTATGTTGTACTGCCAATTCTAATTATCAGCTTGCATGTCCAATGGACATGTGTGTGAAATGGGCAGCTATGTATGGGGCGTAATTTTTTTGTGGGTACAGATTGCCCTTTTTTTTTTCAGGTGAGAGTGGGAAGTGAGGTAGAGGAAGTAGGTATGTCCGGGGAGATAGGTTGGGATGGTAAACAGATAAGACAGACAAGACACATACAGGGGTGGTGTATGACACATGGGGTGGGTGAACACAATTGACGGGGTCGGATGTTTGGAAATCGCAAGCCCATGAGCCCACAGATGGTAACAGTGGAACTGAGATCCCCACCCATGGGCAGTCACCACTGAACCTTCACAGCCCCGAGAGTGGCTGTGCTGGGGGCTGCGTAGGATGGGCAGTCTCACCAGTGAGATGCACCACTCTCGCCTTGAGCTGGCGTAGGGGATCAGCGACTGAACACTGGATCTCCCTATGCACCACAACCCGGACCCTTCGAAGGGTGACAGGTGGCCCTTCTCCGCCCATGCTTGCACGGGGGGGGCGAGCCCTATCCCCTGCAGTGCTTCCACCTGAAGGTGGCACAGGACCAATGGAGGAGGGGAGCCCGGGCTGGGCACCGGACCTGCTGGTGCCAGGTGCACTCGCCAGCTGAGGAGGGACAGGTGGGTCCGCTGGGACCGGCCTTCCCATACGTTCTGTGATTAGGTGTGTTTAATTACAACATAAGCAAAACAGCATTCCAGATTAGTTGTAACAGCATGCGATAATATTCCCATTAACCCAACACACCAAGGATACAACAGTTGAACAGCAAGCATAACACATGCATATATTGAACCACAGTGGATATTCCAACAGCATGCATGGATGTTTGGTAGCAACAGGCCACCATGATTGTGGTGTTTAAACAGGGCACATGCATCAATGTGAATGCACATATTTATAGAACAATAGGACATATGTCCCAGCAAATATTTAAGATTACACATACCCATTGAGGTGTGGAATTGCATGGTTTATGCACATACAGTAGGGTGTAGAAAAAACCTCGGTTAACATCTTATAATTACCTTTTCGTCTACACTACATTCCTAGTGCAAGTGTATATCCCCTACATGTATTATTACAATTGCCACCATACATTAGGTTGTGTAATGGATTTGGCTAGTTCAATATATGCCTGACCTATATCTGACATACTAACTGTCCAGGATGCAAATGTTACTGCTACATATTTCTTGATTGCATTTATATTTCTTTATCTACATATCTGGGATGTTTTCACATGACATTTTCACTTTGATTTGTAGAGAACCCTGCATTTCTTGACACACACTCATATTTCTGGGGAAAAATAACATGCTACATGTGTGCCAGATTTACTTATTCATGCCAGCCAGTAACTGACTGTTGTGGACTGTATATATGTTTCACATCTACTAGCACTTCCATCACCCACTTTATATGGGACTGCACAACTCTGGGTTGCCAGCACTTTTTCAAACAGTACTGTTTGTATAATGCAAGGGTACAACAACATTTCAAACTCTGTGACACAGACACACTCCGGGTTTTAGATCTTTATTAATGACATTACACACTTTTCCACAGACTCACTCCTTTATTTGTTTTAACGGTGTATATGGCAGACATGTTCAAGACATATTATACCTTTATTAATGGGTTAGAACACTCTTTTTTCAGGCTCACTCTTATTTTATATGACAGTGCCTGCAGAGATATTATTCCAGACATATGTTACCTTTCTTAATGGGTTACTACACTCTTTTTCTGCCTCTCTGACATTTTTATCTGACAGTACATGCAGAGGACTTATTCAGGCAATTTTATGGCTGTATTATTGGACTGCAACACTTTCTTTCATGCTCTCTCCCATATTTTATATAACAATACATGCAGAATAATCACTAACCTGCCTGGTGGTGCAGCCTTAGCAGCCTATCAGCATAGGCTTGCTGATTCGCAGCACGGTCACCTGCAGCTGTAAAGTAAATGAAGGGATATTGAGACATACCTATCCATTATACATACTCCATTATCAATTCTTGCATACTGCATTCCATGGCTACTTACTCAGTTGTGGGGCATCCCGCATCCCACGGGCCTCCTGTATCCATTGGTTCAGGTGGTCCTGCTTTCGTTTCTTCAGGTCTGCATGGTGGTGACGGACCTGCTCACCAGTCCGAGGAATGCCTGTGGCACTGGTGAGGTAATGAGCTAACCGGTTCCAAGCCTCTGCCTTGTACTCCGTCCCTAGGAACTGGCCCTGCAGGATTCTTGACTCATGATAGTGGACAAGGAGCCAAAACATGTATTTCGACTCCTCAATGCCCCAACGTTGCGCTCGGAAGCATGTTCCCTCTACGACACCAGACATTCTAACTGCAGATGTGAGCTACAATCAGTTATGGTGTGTATTCCCACCTGTGGGGCTTAAATATGCCACATATCCCGCACTTTTTTGTGATTGGCCGTTTTGTAAAATTCTCGGCTGACTGCAGACCTGCTTAATAATGGTTAAACTACCATTCGTAAGTATATGAATGTTAACAGTGGCAGTTTCCCTTATGTTGTCATGGCTTAGTGGTTCTGTACTTTGCTTCTGATGCACAGAGTCCTGGGTTTGAACCTTGTTATTCATTTTATTTTCATACTAGCCAGACAGGCTAGGGGGTGTGGTTGCATTTAAGCAACTTTGCTCTACGTTGCTCCTCGGTGCCCTGGTTGGCACAGCGCGCATGTCCGCACAAACACATTGCGCTGGGTAAAGCGCTGTTAAACTATGGGCAACTCAATTGCGCTGGGTAAAGTACTATTGAACTATGGGCAACTCTATTGCACTGGGTGAAGCGCTATTGAACTATGGGCAACTCTATTGTGCTGGGTGAAGCGTTGCTTAACTGCAGGCAATTTTATATTGGGATCCTTTAAAATATTTATTTTGTTCACTGATACATTGGCCATTTCACTGCTTTTTAGTTATGTTTAAACATATATGTTAGGTATTATTCCATATATTGATTTAAAAAAATAAATATGAAAGGGAGTGGTGGGACTTGAACCGTGAATGCCTCTTCTTTGTGTGAATGCTTTACCATTACGCTATGCTCTTCCATGTCAGAATTGCTAACTGTAGCTAAACAATGGGTACACCCGTGCATACACGCGCAAATACGGGCAGCTATTTTGGGAATTTAAAAAAAATTAATATTATGCGTTTTAGAACTGTGATGGGGGTTTACAATATCAGACAGTGAGGTGTTGGGTGCAGGGACATTTGAGCAGACTCGCTGTTGTTTATTTGCTTTTATTTTAAACACTTGCAGGGACGTGGACATTTAGACTGCTCGACAGTCGGACACGCCCCCTGCTTTCTTACACGGTCTGTGTAAGACTTACGGTTGAGTCAGCATGCCCTCATGCATATTCATGGCATGCTGATGTCATACCATTCAACTGCAGCCTCCAAGTAAGACTTAAGTCTTACACGGAGGATTCGTGAATCCGGGGGTACATGTTATAATGAGCCAAATTCCAAAACAATTTATTCCCAAGCCAACATATTGTACCACGTCTTCCAATCTGCATCTATGGACTCTGATCACTTGTTGTTTCACTTCTCCATGTACTATTACATCTAAGTCCATTAGTATGGCGCTTTGTATTCTGTGATATACTATTTACCTGCCCTTCTATCTTCCATGAGCCTCTATATCTAAAGAAGTCCCACATTAATCCTTACATCACTTGTCATTGCAAGGTGTTTTGGAACAGAATACATGCAGTTTTGAATCCTTGAACTATGCCACTTGTACCTAATGTAGCTGATTTGCATAATGTAAGTCACATAGTGCTGGAGACCGTGACAGAGAGAAATGTTACATGTGGAAGCTGCAACACAAGTGACACTGCACTGTAAGACTGCAGCTTTCTACTTACATTACTGAAGCATTTACTGTCCCACACGCTACTGCATATTGTAGTCTTGGTACTCAAACATCAGGTCAAGGCAGCTATTACCTTGCAGTTGATATCCTCTGCTGCATTGTCCTGCAGTTTTGGAGTCTGGTTCGTGGACAGCAACAATATTGTTTGGGCTTTATTGTCTTAAAGCTGGAATAGATTTATTAGTTTGTCTGTGCATTTCTTTCTTTGTTTATTTTATTTATTTGTATTTCTTAACCAGGATAAAGCTCTCACCTACATGGACCTTTCTCAGACTCATTTCAGGATCACAGCCTGGTTAAGTGACTTGCTCAGAGCCAATAGTTGAGAAATTTATAGCTGGAATCAAGCCCTGTGCTGCAGGAAACAGCTTGGTTTATTATGATGAACATGTGTGGTTCATAAAAAAATTGATTTTCCATGCTTTACTTCAGAATATGCATCCAAGGTATGACATATAAAACCTTCTCAGTACTTTGGCTGCAACTCATTTTCAGATTTTTTTTTTCTTTTTTTAAGTTGGGAGAGAGGTGAAGTGGGAAGGATTGCAACAAATTT
Source organism: Protopterus annectens (assembly GCF_019279795.1). Taxonomy (NCBI): domain Eukaryota; kingdom Metazoa; phylum Chordata; order Ceratodontiformes; family Protopteridae; genus Protopterus; species Protopterus annectens. The sequence goes on from NC_056726.1 coordinate 938,861,024, forward strand.
TTTAAAGTCTTCATTATATGGGAAATAAATCTAGCATTATTTGCAAGAATTGTTTGGTTGGAATGAAGGAGCAGTACATTGTGGTGTGACATCAAGCTTTTACTTCACATTAACACATGATGCAATGTTCTTTTTATCTTAACTTATTGTCCTATAAATTATTGCATTTTACATGCATTTAATCAGTGTTGCCAAGACTTTGCAAACTAATTGGTTTCACAATGAAATTATTTTCCTCACACTAAGGCAGCCATTGAGCTCCCAGTAAGTTTAAATTGGATTGTAAATGAAGAAATATATTGTACATTAATCAAACTTGGGCACACACAGATGAGGCACTGATTAGTTAATGGGAAAAAGTCTGTTTAACAAATGGTTGGCTTAGTAGTCTGTATATACAAAACTAGCTCTATATATTATGACACGGAAGTGAACAAAGTAACACAGAAAATATTGCTAGGTCAAAACTTCCATATCTGGAAGAATTCCAGACATATCGAATTTAATTGTAATGGACCTAAAGTTTCATGTAGATGGTCAGAGGGTTTTACACTTAGCAATTCTATTTTTGTATCTTCACTATACTACCATCACAAACGTAAAGTCTTAGAAACAGATGGCACAAAAGTGGTATACACTGACCATACTCTGACAGACATATAGACACATATAGGTAATGAATTCAGTCTTTACATCAGTGATGTGATTGAAGAGGATATTTTTCTCTAAAGTTTCAAAAACAAGTTTTTGTATCTTGAAAATTAGGCAATCTAGACAAATAGTGTCTTTTGTTAGCCAGAAATGAGCTTTCGCTTGACAGCACATATCATTTCTGGATGCTTTGTTATTAAGATAGTCATATAAATATAAAATAATGCTTATTTGCATAATAAACAAATGTAAATAACAACCAAATATTTTTCACGAAATGTAACTGTCAGTGCAAATAAAATGGCATGCTTAGTAATAGTTTGTAAGTCACTTTCTTATGGAAATAGTGAACATATGAACATATTTGATATCTTCATAATTAAAAGCAAGCTATTACCTGTAAATCCAGTACAGTGACCTATACAATGACAGAGAAAGTGCATTTTTTCTGCATTCTAACTTAGCTTTTTGAGCCATGACACTCAATAACATGCACCTTTCTCAGCTATGAAAATATGAGTAAAGATATAAAAATATGAACAGCAGGTGACAAAAAAGATGATTGATGTATTTAAATTCACTCCTGTTTCACTCTCAAATGATTACAAAGTATTTTATTTTCATTGTAGAATGATGCTTAAAAGTAAGATATAAAAATGTAAGAGAAAAAAAAACAAACAAGCAAATCTTTTTATTATAAACACTCAAACCAACACAAATTTAGCTGTATAAATTCCTGATATATACATCTGGATGCTTCTAGTAAATGAAAACAAATGTTTAGTACGTAGATTATGTACCTTAATGCATTTTAGTCTTGTTTGCTTGGTGCTTCTTTTTTTCCTTTTTGATGTACCACTGATATTAACCTTCTAGTTTTACGAAGCTACGGCAGCTTTTGGACTCATTTATATCTAGAGCATAAGATGGCAAAAGGGGAAAGAGTTTGCCAGCAAGTTGGCACCTCTCCTGTAGTGCTGCTTGTTTTATGGATAAGATGAAGGTAGGGATGCACCATTCAGCTGGAAGACTCGGTTCTTAAACAGCAATGCTCAATTCAATTTCAAATTTGTATGCACTAACCTGAGTGATTTGTGTGATGGCAGGTATGGGTATCCTCTCAAGCTGTAAGCCCCTGCCAGTCACCTGAAATGCTAGTATTATAATCCACCACTGAGTGGAACCTTTAATTATGGTCCAGTGTCCCTAAATCCAGCACTTCATAAGTTAGTTGAAAAAGCTGTCCATGAGTAAATTAATGAGTACCTTAACAAATGTCATACAATTGTCAGACACCAACATGATTTATTTACTGTCAGTAATTCCATTCTTGCAGCAACAGATAATGGCATTCCTACAGGGATATTTTTTCAAACATCTTACTAAAGCATTTGATCTTGTTTACTATAATTTCCTGCTTCTCTGTCTTGTCTGCTACAGTTTTAGACCCATAACCATATCCTTTTGTTCAGATGTTATTCATTTAGTAGATCATTTTGTGACAATCTTGGCTCAGATTCTCCCTATCAAATCTCATTCTTATTTTGTCATCTGGACCTCTGTTCTAGGCCCCCTTCTCATCAGACTTTTCATCAGCTCTGTGACTATTGGCCTCTACCTTTCACATATTCAATATGCTAAGGATTTAGTTAGGTTTTGATTGCATGCATCCATCAATGCTATCAAAGGCAAACTCTCCAATGACTTTCCAATTCTTCCTCCCATTTAGACAATAAAATGCTCATACCATACTGGAACAAAAGCAAACTAAGATATTTGTACAATACCTAGACAGAGTTCACTTCCACCAAGTCCTTTACTTTTGTGTAATGGTGATCTCAATTTTGTCCTTTAAATACTTAGGACATTTGCTCAGACTCAGACTATTCAAGTTTAACTATATCATGCACCTAGAGCTTAAACATTTAGAACTACTTTGGATGCTACAAAATCTCTAGTTTTCTTAATCCTCAAGTCAGAGCATGACAGGAGCTCTTCAAGCACATATTAAATATGGATTAACTTTTCTTACCTCTCCAAATTATATCCAGTGATACCTGCTTAAGTATTATTTGCCCATCCTTACCTAAATAAGACCACATATTCCTGTCTAGGGCAAATTGATTCTCAATAAAAGAATGAACAGATTTTCTACTCTTTACCTTCATATCTAACATACTTAAGTTTTATGTCTCATGTCATCTCTTTTCTTGACTTAACTGTAAAGCCACCTATACTTTTTCATTTAATCAAAAACCAATAATGTCTGTTCTACAGATAGCTCCAAACTCCTTTGCCTCTTATGACCATACATCCTCCATTTGGACTCCTCTTGAATATCAGAATCATTGAAACTGCTTTCATATCTCAAGAAAAATATCAGACTACTTCAAAGACAGTCATGCCTTCATCTACTTCTGCAATATACCTATTTACTAACTAAAAATGAATTTCCTCCTGCCAAATAAAAATCCACTCACTTTCATAATCTTCCCTTAACTTACTCAAACATAACAACCAAGTACTTATGCAATATTTAAAGCTCATATCTTTTCAAATATCCTCTTTCAATGCATTAGCATTATCTAACCTTAATTATGCCCACATCTATCATAGAAGTAGCATTTTGCCTCTTGACACCTGTTTCACACAACCTTAATTTTGCGGCATCTATCTAATTTTTTTGTGTCCTAAATTGTTTGTTTTTGTGATTATCTGTACTGTAGACTCCCCCACTTCATTTATGTTTGACTTTTTAAACAGTTAATTCCAACAGTTAGTAAATTGTCTGTATATTATTCACATATTTGTAGTTGTTACCATTCTGCCTAACTGTTTAAATTTGTTTTACTTACTAATATGATGAGTCCACTTTGACCAGTCCACTATCACAGTTAAAATCAAATAAATAAAGGAGTTATTTTTTGGTTTGTTTAATTAGAGTCCTACAGTCAGATATATGTAGTGTCAGAACAGAGTTGTTTAGTTTAAGATTAGTGGGCCCTGTTATCTTACAGCAACATGAGCTGGATTTTTTTTTCTTTTGCAATTAAAAGGAAACTCAGTCTGATATATCAATCATTGTGTCATAGTTAAGTAATTAGATGTCTTGAATAAAATATTATCTGGGAGATGTTGTTCCTTGAGTGCATGTAAAAGAGTGTGTGTTTCTTTGTGTTTAAGTTGAAATACTTTGACTTGCATATTTGGGCAGATTTTCTTTCCTTGATCACAATAAAATGGCAGATGGTATATCCATTCAGTGAGAGGATCCTCTGCATATGATGTAAAGGGCAATTTCTATGTGAAAGTTTATTTATTCCACATGAAAAAGGATCCCATCTCTTACTTGAAGATTTGTACATAAATGAATAAATTGTATGATTTGTTCATATTAATGGTAGCTGTATGTTTTCAATCAGAACTTACTCTGGGGTAGAGAAGAGTTTGAGTTGGATAGGAGGCGAATTTAATCTTTTGTGATATTTAAGGAAGAAATTAAGACACATTACATATATGTAAGTACTGGGCTAACTGCCCTCGCAGGCCATTTGTAGGCTTAGTAAATATCCCGTTCAAAGGTAAGAATGAAATGCTGTACCTCGTGTCTGTGAAGTAAACATATTAATCATTATACGAGCCTCCAATCTCAATAATAGGATAGGTGCCCTTCTAATATATTTTAAGCCTAGCCAGGTTCCCTTCAAAGGTGAGAATCAAACTCTGTACCTTCATTTTTGTCAGATATTCACCTTAAACCTTATGCCAACTTCCAACCACTTTTCTACCAAACTTTGTACCTTCAGTTTTGTCAGATAATCACCTTAAACATTATGCCAACCTCCAACCACTTTTCTATCATGCTAATTCATCTGCAACCCTTTTTATTTTGGTGTTAAAAAATTACTGTTTGCATTATTCATATCATAAATACTGTAGTTATCATTCTGTTAAGATTAGAACACTCTATAAATGACCATTAAGTTTAGTTTCTCAACACACACACACACACACACACACACACACACACACACACACACACACACACACACACACACACACACACACACACTATTTCTTCTTAAATGTTAAAAATATCATAAACAAACTGTGTTATTACAGTCTCAAAGCTACAAGTAACATTTCTTTATCTATGACAGTGTTAGTTTCTAAGACTTGAAATGTTTGGATTAAAAGAAAAATACCAAAAATACTGAAGGAAATTTCGGGTCTATATTAAAGAGTGAATACTTCAAACAACAAACGCTCTTCTATCAAACTGTAAAAAAATGAAACTGCAAAATGTCGAAGGCATGGAACAGTGATTTTTTTTTCCCCAGAGAAAAAAAATCGCTGATACAAAAAAAAAAAAGAAAGAGTGTACAGACAAAATAAAGTGGGGGCCTCACCCCCCAACTTAAATATACCAACTCTGAGATTGCACCACAGTGGAGAAAACAGCAAAGTCCAGAGAACTGCCAAGTGATTTTTTTTTTCCCTGGGAAAAAAAATCTCTGTTCCGTGCCTTTGACATTTTGCAGTTTTGCTTTTTACAGTTCAAAAGAAGAATGTTCGCTGTTTTTAGTGTTTGATCTTCTAATAGGAACCCGGAAATTTCAGGTTACAGCTGTCCCATTTGAAGTGCACTAAAATGGGCAATGAGTAAACTCCCTAACTGAGCATTTTAGGATGTAGCTTTAAGGCTTTATCTAGAAAATACCAAATATGTGAAAAGGTGGCTTGAACATTTTTGAAAGTCAACCTTAACTTTAACAAAATGAAAACTTTAATTAAACTTGGTTCAAGAGAATCAAAAGGCAAATTGTAATGTCTCAGGAAAGGAATACAGTAGACATCAAAACTATAAATAAGCTGCGCTTGAGCCCAAAAACTAGCCATAATTGATATCTGGAAGTGAAAATTTCAGTTATAGGTATTATTTGTATACAATCATTAATAAAAGTTGCAAACTGATAAACACAATTTCATTTAAGCCTTTTCAATATATAAAGTTGCAAACCAGACAGATTTGTAAGAAAAAATTATAGCTGAATTGCCAAGTGTGATACTGAGGAATGTCATTAAGAAAACTGTCAAACATGTTCAGGGATGTAATTTTGTACAGGTACGGAGTGCCAACAAGTCTATTTTTATTAAATTGTGCTGAGCAGTTACTATTATTACTATTATTATTATTATTATTATCATTATTATTAAACCACTTACCCTTATACTTCCACATCCAAATGTCTGCCAGCTTATTATAACTTTGCTCGCACCAACATTACCTGGATACTCACATAATAACATCTCTTTTTCCCTTTAGTCATACCACTTTAGATTAATGCCCCATCTACTTCTTGATTATTTTCTGTGTAAATATAATTACTATTGTTATAGAAGCTTCTAGTTATTGTTTGAGTGATTATGGCTACCACCACCTCTCTAAACAGAATGAATGTGTTTCTCTGCTTTTTCATGTTATCTTTCTTAGAATCCTTCAGTAATGTCTCTCATTGCAGCCAGTCCAAAACAAACCAGCTATAATGCTAAAGAGACATGTCATCATGTCAAAATGGCAAGTTAATGTCAACAAGTACTGTAAAATATGACGCTTAAAATCTACTTACCAAATCAGCGGTGAATAACTAACTCTATACTGTCATTGCTGATATTCAATGTAAAGTCTCACCACATCTACCAAGGGAATGGCTTTTCCAGTCTACATTCAGGAGAGCAATCTCTGTGGTTCACAATGGCATAATCAGGAAGACGGATATATTCTATATTTTGACAACCAAACTGTGTTAGTAATTTTTAAACATCAGTAGCACTGGCCTGAACTGAAACATAGTTTGGTAATGATAATATAGTTAAATTCATTTCTTTTTATTTCAATATACAACAATTCTTGATTAATAAGAGCTGCAGTTACACTATTGTAGCTCTACTTTGTATGGGATACCCATACTGCATTTCTGTTTTGTAAGGAAATTAAATAATGTGGGCATAAAACATATCTATTAGCATTGCAACAGCATTAGACTTATAGAGGACATGGTGTTCTAGACCCCAAGTTACCTCAAAATTATAAGCAGCAAACTTTGTTGGCATGCTCATTGTAGAACAGCGTGTGTGCTGTATATTTAAGAAGTGTTTCGTGGAATGAACATGCATATAAATAGCAAAAACGTGTTAGTTTCTGTGCCATTTTGAGTGTGCAGCCAGATGAATGTAATACCTAGTTTGTATATAAGTTTATCTAAGTTAAAGTCAGAAAAGAACCAAAGGTAATGAAAACTTGCATGAAAGTTTATTTTATAAAAAAGATAAAGCTGGGCATTACAAGGGCACAGACCAGATTATTAAGTGAGAGGCACAAAATGTTTATTAATTAAACAAAATGTTTAAAATAAAGATATTTGATAAAATGATTATCAGAAAAGCACATAAGGGGTTTGGAATTACCTCAGAATTATAAAACAGCAATGTTTAAAGCAAAACAGGCATGTTTGAAGTCAAACAGGCATGTTTAGAGTAAAACGAGCACAAGAAAAGTACAAAGGGCAAAGAAAGAGATTAAACGAGCAAAACAAATATAATAAGGGCAAAAAAGGGCACAGTAAGTGTAAATAAAGCAAGGCGACTGCATGTTTTTTGGCAAAGTACTGTGTTTTGGCATAACTACTACTTTGTATTGCATCAAGGGCATAAATAGTTATTTGAAGTATCTCAAAGTGTGTAAAAGTACTTACAGTGTGTGCTTACTACTGTGCATGTATTCTGAAGAGTTTATTTGTGTACAAAGTGTGACTGTTTCATGACGTATAGTAAAAGTACAGGCATTTTGAAAAGTTTCTTATGCTGGATGTGTCTATTCGCAAAGTGCTGCCATTACAGAGTGTTTCTTGCACTGTAAAGAATTATCTAACAAAGTACCGCCATTTTGGGGAAGCTTCAGTGTGCCGTGTACTGTTTATTGGCAAAGTGCAGTTACTTCAAAATGTTTCTTGCTCTAAGCTTCTTCTTCCCAGTTCATTCGCACAGTGCAGTTTTTTTTTTAATGTTTCCTACACTGATAAGAGGCAATTTCTTATAGTACAGTAATTTCAAGAGTATTACAGTGCCCGAGAGACTTATTCTGCAAAGTTCATTTATTCAGAAGCTTGTTGTGCTGTTGGGCATAGTTACAAATACTGGCATAAATTTCTGGCATATGTATATGTGCGTGTGTTCATGCATAGTTGCAAAACTCTTCACTGGTATGTATTAATAATGGCAGACTGATTGCAAAACCCATCACCACTTTTATTTGATCAGAATATTGCAGAAAATTGGAGAATATTTGATCAAGAGTACAATATGTTTATACAAGCAGCTTATTCTGACAAACATGCATGCACCAGGGCATTGATTTTTGTAAACCTAGCTGGGTCAGTGGCCATTGAAAGAGCACATTCATTTGTGTATGCACCAGCAGTATATGAGGGAGAAGGTGAAAATCATCATATTGTTGTGCAGGTTGAATCATGGGAAGACCCCGAGTGTTTGAAGTGTAAATTCAGGAAAATGTGTAACCCTCAGACAAATATTACATTAGAGAGGCATGTGTTTTACCCAAGAGATCAGAAACCAGGGGACACTTTTGCAGCTTATATAACTGACCTGAGAAACAAAGCTAAAATGTGTCAGTTTGGTGACTTAAAAGATGAGTTTATAAAGGACTGGCTTGTGTGTGGTATTAATACTGCTGCTGTGAGAAAGATTTTGTTTCATGATAGCGATTTAATGCTGAACAAAGCCATTGAAATTTGTCAAATCCATGAAGTTACAGAAGGGTACACAAGTATGTTTGTAAGTGATAAGACCATGGTTTCAGCAGGCTCCAGAGCAAATGTTGACAGGATGCATCATGTGGCAAGTAACAACAAGCATAAGTAAATGGCAGCCACAGCCCCTGCTGTTTTTTATGGGAAACCACATAGTTTTCCAGCAAGTTCTAAGAAAGGAGTATGCTCAGTCCAGTACAAGGGTGAATTAGCCAAACCCAAATTAAGCTTTATTGCTAACTGTCGTAACTGCTTAGCATTTGGTCAGCAATGCCACAAGTGTAAAAAAAATGTAACCATTTTCAAAAGTTTTGCAAATCAAGTAAACCTCACACAGTTATAAAGAAGGCTCATTTAAAAAAACAATTTGATCATATAGAGATCTGCAACTCTACTTTATACATAGATGGTGTATCAGCAGTTGGTGGAAAGGTTGATGCAGTGAATTTTCCAGCAAAGAATGAAGTGCTGTGTATTGTCCAGATTAATGGTAAATCCACCGAGCTTAAAGTAGACACTAGTTCAAGGTGTAATTTTATGTCAGCAGACACATTTGCTAAGGTGAGAACTAATGAACAACTTAATGTGGCTAGCAGAGTGAAACTTATTGCTTATGGATGTGAAAGCTCAGTAGTTCTTTCATGTTATTTGACTAGGAACAGCTTGTTATTCTATGTAGATTGAAGAGCTGTGCAGTCATTATTGCATCTCAGAGACAGCTTGAGAATGAATTTGTTTTCTTTTACCAAAGAAGTTCATCATATAAGCACATATCCTAGTTCCAACTTTTCTGAAGCCATTTTCTCAGAGTATGCTAATATTTTCGATGACAAGTTGGGCAAACATCCAGTTGTGTATTCTATGAAGTTAAACCCAGAGGTCATTCCAGTAGTCAGACCAGCAAGAAGGGTTCCGATAGATATGCAGAATAAAGTCAAAGCTCAATCGAATAAAATAGTGCAGCAAGGTGTAATTTGTCCAGTTACAGAACCAACTGAATGGGTGTCATCCATGGTAGCAGACCACAAAAAAGGCTCGGATGAAATCAGAATATGTATTGACCCTAGAGATTTGAACAAAGCATTAAAGAGACCACATTATCCAATACATACAGTCAAAGAAGTTGCAGCCCTAATACCAAATGCCACTGTTTTTTCTGTCTTGGATGCAAAAAGTTCATTTTGGCAAGTGATGCTTGTTCACAAATCCCTGTTACTGACAACTTTCAGTACCCTGCTTGGCAGATATAGATTCCTAAGGATGCCATTTGGAATATATTCTGCATGTGAAGTCTTCCAGAGTGGAATGGAGCAATTTTTTTCAGGTTATCCTTGTGCCATACTAGTAGAGGATTTACTGGTTGGAGGCATTGGTGAAGCAGAGCATGACAGAAGCCTTAAGAGAGTTCTAGACAGAGCACGTAATTTAAATCTCAATCATCTAAAGTGCAAATTCAGATTACCAGAAGTTACGTATGTAGGTCATTTATTTACCAGTACTGGCTTGAGACCATACCTGTCCAAGGAAACAGCTATTCTTGAGATGTCAGCATAAGATAATGTTTAAGCTCTACAATGTTTTCTTGGCATGGTCAACTATTTAAGCAAGTTTATTCAAGACTGCAGTGAGCTGCCAGCACCTTTGAGAGAGCTGGCGTGCAAAAATGTTACATGGTCTTGGTTGGAACAGTACCAGAAATCATTTGAAGATCTTAAGCAGAAAATTGCCACCCTACCTTTATTAAAATTCTACAATGTTAATAAACCAGTCATTCCTGTGATGCTTCAAAATTTGGTCTTGGCACAGTTATTCTTCAAGAAGGCAGACCAGTAGCCTATGCATCTAGAACCCTTACCCAAACTGAAATGCAATATATATGCTCAAATTGAGAAACAACTTTTTGCAATAGTATTTGCATGTTCAAAGTTTCATGATTATATCTATGGTCGAGCTATTCAGATTGAAACAGATCACCAACTAGTTACTTTTCTAAAGAAGGCTATGCATTCAGCTCCAGCGAGATTACAAAGAATGATGCTCAAATTGCAAAAGTACTTCTTCAAAATGGTCTATACAAAAGACAGACTTCTTTATCTGGCTGATACCTTATCCAGGTCACCCAGAAATCCAACAGAACAGCTTGACAGAGAGAATTTTGACTTTGACATAATGGAAGTGCGTAGTTTTTCTACCATGAGACTTAATGAGCTCAGAGATCATACAAACACTGATCCAATTTTGCAAAGCTCAACCACTACATTAATGTTGGATGGCAGTCAAAGCAATTTAGTGTAACACCTGAAGTTCAAACTTATTTTCCTTACAGAGATGAGATGTTGATGGAAGACGGCATTATTTTCAATGGTCCTAAAATTGTTGTTCCTGCTTTCTTACAACATGAATATATCCAGATTTTGCATCGTGCTCACCCAGGTTCCAAATCTACCAAAAGAAGGGTGAGAGAACTAGTATTTTGGCCTTCTCAAGTAAAATACATTGATAAAGTACTTTCTTTTTCTGCAGTATGTTATAGTACTAAACCACATTTGCAAAGAGAGCCACTTCAGCTAAGTCAAGTTCCTGAACTACTTTGGTCAACAGTAGCCACCAATATATATCAGTGGAACAATCAGCATTACTTAGTATTGGTAGACTCTTATTCAAACTGACACAGATAAATAATAACAGATTTGCGCAAGGGAACCACGTTCCAAAAATAACATAAAATAAACTGTAAAATCCCATAAACTGGAACGTGGAGGCTTAAACAGTTCTACATTCACCGCTCTTGTATTAGAGTAAGTCCACTTCACATCAATGAATAAATATAAAATCTAAGAATGCCACGAAGAAGAAAATCCACAGAGCTTCAAAGTACCAGGAACGTTCTTTATTTAACATGCAGTAAGCGCTTTCACCTAGACGGCTTCATCAGACTGTAGCAGCATGTATATTCAACAGTCCTTAAATACCAACGTTAATTAATAACAGGGCGTTATCAACTTATACAATTATATAATTAATCTATTAAGGCTATGAATACTGAAATATTTTAAAAACAAGCTACTAAAAAACTTTTAAAAAACATATAAAACAACGTATAAATACAATACTATAACATATTTAAGCAGTTCCTATCAAGCACATATACGAACTTCATTTCTTTAAAACTTTAGATAACTTCCTTCTTTTTAGCACTGGTTGAAGGCTAACCTTATCATTCAAGCCAGGACTTGAATCTGCTCTGCATCTAACGATCCATCTAAGTTCCACTTCTAGTGTATAGGTTTCCACGTCCCCCCCCTCTCAAGGTGGTGTAGATACTCTGTAAAACAAGGAACATAAAAGTATGTGCGTTACCTGCTGTCAACTGATGTCTTGCTAATGCATTGGTAACATCCCCTACCCTCATTTTGTAAATGTGTTCCCTTATTCTCTCTTAACTGCCTGTTCGTCTTACCTATGTAAAACGCTGAACAGGCTGTACAAGTAGCAAGATATATCACATTTCTAGATTTACAGTTGGTCCCTGTTGAAAAAGAGAAAACTTGTCCTGTAATCGGTTGTTCAAGCATAGTGCTGTTGTTAATATACACGCATTGATTGCAGTGGCCACATGCCATAGTATTAAAACTGGAATTAAAATATCTAGTCCCATCTCTATGGCATAGTAAACTTTTCAAATTCAATTTATTTTTATATATGTACCTAGGTTTTGTCCCTACCACTTTGCTGATATTATCATCCACCCTCAAAATATCCCAGTATTTCTCAATGATGCTTCTAATGTGAGACACATCACTGGTATAAAAAATGGGCATGCTCAGACTGGTATTATTAGTTCTAGGTGCTAGTCCATCACTTTCAAATACTACATTACTTGATCTACTAGAGAAATACGGGCAAGCTGTAGTGTCCCTCAAATCACTAGTATCAATAACGGCTTTATTAATCTCACTCTCACAGTATGACCTACCCAACAACCTCTTTTTTAAACCTAAAATCTCCTTCCTATAGCCATCATCAGTTGGATTAAGACGAGATGCCCTTATGGCCTGTCCTTTCACCACATTACTAAATACGTGTGGTGGATGCATACTTGTTCTGTGGAGCAGTGTATTCTTGTAACAACTCTTCCTATGGACAGAGGTGTTTAATAAGCCATTACTCAATCTAAAGATGTCCACATCCAAAAAAGATAAATAATTTTTAGAATAACTCATTGTGAATTTTAAATAACTTGTGGTATTATTAATAAAGTTTCCAAACTCATGTAATTGTGCCTCATTGCCCCTCCAAATTAAAAAGAGGTCATCTACGAACCTCTTGTAAAAAGTGACATACTGTCTATACCCTAAACTTGGTATTAATATGTTTTTCTCCCATATTGCCATAACTAGGTTGGCGTAGCTATTGGCACAAGATGTGCCCATAGCCACGCCATCCTTTTGTAGATATAACTCATTGGCCAAGACAAACACATTATTTTCCAAAACGATCTCAAGGAACAAGGCTATCAATTCAATCTTGTTAGTATCCATTGACGTGTGTTCCCTTAAATAATCCTGTATACAATCAACTCCATTATTGTTTGGAATTACTGTAAAAAGGCTCACTACATCAAACGTGACTAAAAAATATTCACTATTCTCATCTAATGTGTTGACGTACTCATAAAGATTAATCAAAAATTGTTTGCTATCTTTTAAAATTATCTCATTAGCATCAGTAATAGGTCTTAACTGTTGTTCAACAAACAATGAAAATGGTTGTGTCAACCATCCTTGCCCTGAGACGATAGGTCTCATTGGGGGATTTAATAAATTCTTGTGAACTTTCGGGAGACATTTAAGTACAGGTATTAATGGGTTATTTACCTTAAGAAACCTATAAAAGTTTCTATCAATAATATTACATCTATACAAATCATCTATGGTATCATCAACACGAAAATACTTTCATCCTTACTTCTTCCATATCTAACCTCGTATAAAAACTTGTATCACTCAACATATTATGATCACTAATCTTATATTGTTCTGAGTCCATCACTACAATTGGACCTCCTTTATCAGCAGGCGTAATTATAATGGACTCATCACCTCTCAGCTTATCTAAAGCTTGCCTTTGTTTATAAGTCAAATTATTCCTTCTTCTCTTATTTTTATTGAAGCCAATATTATGACTATAATACTTGTAAAGATCTTGTTCCACCAGTCTCGTATATGTTTCCAAAACAGGATGTAAAATTGGAACATACACGCTCACTGGTTTAAAAGTGTTCCTATTTTCATTAGAAACTTCCGATGTGCCATAGTCAATTTTTAATTGCACATTTCTCATGAACATTTTTACATCAATCATGGTGTCTGTGATATCACTACTTTTACTAGGGATGAAAGTTAGGCCCTTATTAAGAACAAACTCTTCCTCATAACTTAATGTCCTTTTGGATAAGTTAATTACAATGGATTCCCCTTCACACTCCACATTTTCTTTATTGTGGGGCCTACCTGTTCTGTCTCCATAACTTTTCGTTTTTGGCGGCCCCTGCTCATTGAGCGTGTTCTCCCCTTGAAACAAGGGGACTGTATGGGGAAAGGGGTATCCCTATTGTTAATATCATTACCAACTATCTTTTTATGTTCTACAGTTACTTTCATCCTAACAACAGGGTTGGCAACATTCTCAGACTGTGTGACTCCTTTACTTTGCATGCCTTGCATATTATTAACAACATTTGTGTTATCTACACATACTTTCTGATTACTATTAATAGTCACAACAGATGGATACAAGTTCACATTATTGGATTGTTCACCAACAGGGACTACAACATTCCCCATTTCAGTGCAATTCATATTACCAATCATTTCAGTGTTAAACTCAGTATTACATTCAGAATCACATACTGTAAGATCACTATTTACATTAATGGCTTTATCACTAACATAACTCCGTTTCTCTGTTCTTGCTGGCATAGTCCTAGGCCAAATGAAAATTTGGCCATTATTGAAATCAAACATGTCTCTTTCGATTTTCTGTTTCTTTTGATCAAGGAGCCGTTTCTCAAAAAGAAAAACATTCTCCATTAATCTGTCCATACCAGCCATAGCTTTCGAAGAAGTATATTTCGAAAGAATGGACCCATGCAGTTTAACTACTTTATCACGTAATGCCTCTTCTTCCGGTAAATGATAGTTAATTAATAACTTCATATAATCAAAGCTTAACTCCATATTAAGCTTCTGCCACTTTAGTAATAGTTCTGGAAAATGATTACCTGAACTGGGCATTTTATCTTATTCAAACTGGTTTGAGATTGATTTACTACCAAATCTAATATCCACTGCTGACATCACTAAGTTGAAACATTATTTTTCAGTCCACAGTAGTCCACACAAAGTTGTTTCTGACAATGGTACTAAATTTACTAGTCAGTTGTTTCAGAAATTTGAAAGAGAATGAAACTTTGTATATGTTACTAGTAGTCCAGAATATCCACAGTCAAATTGACTAGCTGAACGTGCAGTACAGAGTGCAAAGCAATTACATGAAAGGTCAAAGCGTGACAATACCAATGTTCTTTTGAATTTACTTAATCTCAGAAACATACCCCATGATGATATACTTGGCTCGCTTACTCAGAGTCTTCTATCCAGGAAAACCAGAACAACGTTGCCTATCAGCTCCAGTTTATTAGGCCTTAAGCTAAAAAAACAGAACCATCAGAGTCCAATTATTCAAGAAGCATTCTATTCAGAAGTTCAGTTATGATGAATCGAGCAGATTTATTTATTTTTTATTTATTTTACATTTGTTGACCGGGCTAGTCTATCTAGATATATGTCCATTTTCAGTAGAGGCCCGGGAAGAAAAGATCCAAACAGGATTATACAAAGTGAAATAAAAATAGTATGCATCTACGTAATGAGAGACATTATGAAAGTATATTAATATGTAAAAACAAAAAAGAAAAAAAAACACTTCACCATACATTTAGTTTAAGTTAGTAGGTGAGAGCGAAAAAAAAGAGAAAAAGAAACAATTATATTGGAATAGGTGTAGAGAGATTAAGATTAGTTAAAGTAACTATAGAAGACAGATATAGTAGATTTAGAGCAGTATATCAGACAGAGAGAGAAAGTGAAACAAATAGCTAGTATCTATCAAACCTGTTATGTACATAAATAGTAACAGTTCTTGGGATAACATGTAATGTCTAAAGGGCTAGTTTGTATTATGTTGTAGTTCAGGAAGGAATAGAAAAAGCTGAAATTAAGCTAGAGAAATTGTAATGCTTCATTGACATATAGAGAAGGAAATATGAAACAGATATAATTGTTGAAGTAGGTTTAGATGTAGTTTAGCAAGAGGAGAGGGTATCAGTCTAGTTTAGTGCATGTACATAACCACTGAGATTTAAGGAAGGCTCTTACTTGGTTCTGGAAAAGTGGTGTAGATGTAAGGGAAGTTAGATTCTTTGGAAGCTTATTCCAAGTGTTTCCAACAAAGTTAGTAAAAAGGCAGTCACCATATTTGTTATTGGATTTGTGGGTGGCTACTAGTAACCTGTTAGCTGAATGTAGAGTTTTAAGATTTTTATAAAGACTAATAAGGTTACAGAGGGCAGGGGTATTAGTGGGATGGTACAGGACCTTGTGAGTGATAGTAAATTGTTGAAGAAAAATCTGATTTTCAAATTCCAGCCATCCTAGCTGTTTCAGATTTTGGCAATGGTGGGTTTGAAAAGGGGAGCCAGTGGCAAATCTGGCGATATTATTAAAGGAGGTTGCCAGTTTGTTTAGATTAATTCTGGATAGGTTGGTATAAATGGGGGAGGCGTAGAGTAGGGTGGAGATTAGATGGGTTTGTGCAATAGTAGTTCTGGCAGAGGGTGTAAAAAAGGGTTTAAGCCTATAGAGGAAACTAAGTTTTCTATTAACTGCTTTGATGGCTAAGTTTATGTGAGTGTCATAGTTAAGATTATGGTCAATTGTTACACCTAAGAGTTTGGTGGTTGTGTCAGGTGCTATTACAGTGCTGTTATTAGATGCAACTGTGAAATTGATAGGGGTAGACTTCTGTGTGGGAGTTAACAGTTATAGTTTTGTTTTTTTGGGGTTGAGGAGGAAACAGTGTTGATGGAACCAATTTTCAACTAAAGTAAGTACTCTTTGGGTACTGGACTGGAGTTCAACTGAAGAGGCTGAGGCACAGATTAATGTGGAGTCATCGGCATATTGTATGCAGGTAGCTTGTGGAAGGGAAGTTTTCTGATCATTAATAAAGATAGAAAAGAGGAGAGGTCCCAGAATGGAGCCTTGTGGGACACCTAGAGTGATTGGGAGTTGAGTGGATAAGTTATTGTCCCAGAGGACTGCCTGTTGTCTATTAGCTAGATAGGACTTAAATCATTTGAGTGCCTGAGTATCTAAGGAAAGAAATTGTAGTTTATCTAACATTAATTGATGATTTACCATATCAAAGGCTTTAGAGAGGTCTAAAAAGAGAGCAGAGGAAAGCAAGTTGTTATTACGATTTTTATTAATACAGTCAGAGAAGGATAAGAGTGCAGTTGTAGTGCTGTGGAATGCCCTAAAGCCATGCTGGTAGTCAGCCAGTAGATTGTTTTGGAGAAGATGATCAAGTAGTTGCCAGTGGATACATGTCTCCATGATTTTTGCTAAAGGAGAGAGTAGGGCTATAGGTCGGAAGTTAGACACTTCAGTTGAGTTTCCACCCTTATGCAATGGAATTATATGGGAAATTTTCCAGAGGGAAGGGATGGAACTTTCAGTAATGGTTCTGTTTATTAAGATGGAAATAGGGTAGGCTAAGTATGCCAGCTGCCATTTGGAGATATTCGGCTGGGAGGAGGTCAGCTGATGACGTACAAGGTTTCAGTTTATGAAGAAGCGTATGGATTAGTGAAGTTGGAACTGGTTGTAGATTCAATGCAGGGGGTTTATTGGCTAATAAGTGTATTACAGTAGCACTAGCTGGGGATAAGGTATTTGCTAATGATTTAACAGTTTCAGAGAAAAATTTGTTAAATGTATCTGCAATTTGGATAGGAGAGGTTTGAGTCAAGTTAGAGGGGGTAGGGGTTTTTTAGTGCCCTGGATGGAGTAGCCTGTTAGTACCTGACCAGAATTTTTGTGGATTTTTCTGTTGGGTTTTTTGGAGTTTTTGGTAATAGTTTTTTTGTCAAGAATTATTAGTTTCTTTGTAGCATTTCTAAGCTCTTTATAGTGTTTATGGTTAGTAGGGTCTTTTGTAAATCTCCATTTGGACCAAATCGTATTTCTCTGTAGCATTTTGTGCCGGGTCTCTTTGGAGAGCCATGGAACTGGTTTGTCCCTAATTCTAACTGTACAAGAGGGGGCATGGTGGTCAAGAATTTGCACCAGTCACACATGGATCTACAAAACAAGCACCAGCAAAACATACACATAAATACACAAAAACATATTCGGAGGCACTAGGTACCAATCTGAAAAAGAAACAGTGCCCTCCAAAGCAGACAAGCAAGCAACTTGCACCTCCAAACCCAAGCCAGAAAACACATAATTCACCTCAGCAGTGTGCCTCACGACAGCCCCTAAGGCAAAACACCTTACCCAACCCGCTAGTAATAAGAGACTCTATAGTAAGGCACACAGATGTTCCACTCACCAGGCTGAACAAGAAGAAGGTTACTGTCAGCTGCCTGTCAGGTGCTAGGATCCGCCACATAACACAGGCACTTAGGTCACTCCAGAACAAGTACAAGTATGATGCTGTCATTGTACATGTTGGTGTGAATGATCTAAGACACACCTCCCTGGACTACATGAAAAGAGACATCGAGGAGCTTTCTGATCATGTAGCCCAAGCTGGTACAACCCTGACCTTGAGTAGCATACTACCTTCACCTAGAATGATACCACAATACAAAGACAAAATGATCAATTTCAACAATTGGCTAAGCTTCTGGTGTCATTCTAAGGGGATCCAGTGTCTGTCTGCCTGGGATGACATGATAGACAAGCCTCGCTGTTTCACCAGAGATGGTTTGCACCTGTCACCCCTAGACTTTCGAATACTGGCCAAGGCTCTTGCCATCCCCATAGTGCCTTTTTTAGGCAAGGCTCAAAGGACAAACCAACCACCATAGCCAGCACAGGTAACCAAAAACTAAGGGTAATGCTACTCAATGCCAGAAGTCTCAACCTCAAAATGCATGCACTCGAGGCACTCCTCAGTATGGAGAAAATTGATGTTTGTGCAGTGACGGAAACCTGGATCAAAGGCTCCAGAGAGCACCCCACCACTACCAGGTTACAATTCATATCATACCTTCCGGCCACAGTTACCGGATCGCAGTACAAAGGGCGGAGATGTATCCATATTCATCAAGAATACCCACATCTCCAGGTTAGTGGCGCAGCATGATGCCCCAGAGATCATCCATGCACAACTATCAGCAGGCAAAACCACATTTCAAGTCGTAGCCTGTTATAGATTGCCCACCATGTCCCAAGATGCTCACTCAGCATTCCTTGAGGCATTGGAAAATATAAAGGTCCTACCAAAAACCATAATTTTGGGTGATTTCAACTACCCTGGTATAGACTGGGCAAACTACCAAAGTTCTAACTCCTATGCCCAGCGGTTCATAGAATTTATAAATTCAAATGCCCTTGAATAACTGGTATGTTCTCCCACTAGAGGGGACAACATATTGGATTTAGTCATCACAAATATGGGCGCCCATTGTACCACACCCGTTATCACTCCCTCTCTGGTCAGATCAGACCACAAACTGATAACCCTAGACATCCTCACCCCTCCACCTCCCCCAGTCAAAGAAACCATTGTAAAAAAACTTTCCAAAGCAAACTTCAAACTACTTGCATCAGAAGTGGAAAGCTTCACTACTCCCTTGCAGAAGGATAATGATGTAAAAGATGCAGAATCCTACACCAGGGCACTTTATATACATCTTCAGGATTGCATGGACTGTGCTATCCTAAATAAAACCAAGACTCCTTCCTCAAGCAAGAAGAAACCAGTCTGGTGGACCCCAGCCATAAACAAACTATACAATAAAAGGAGGAGACTTATACAAAAAAAGGCCAAATCTCAAGTAGAAAAATCTTCCCTGATCAGCTTTAGTAAGAAATTGAGGGCCCACATCAAGTCAACTAAAGCCAATTTCAAAAAGAAAGTTGCCAAGGATGCCAAGGATAACCATAAGGCCTTCTATGGTTACATCAAAAACCTAAATGGCAACGCTCAGGTCTGTTCTGAGCTAGTACAAAATGGAACAAAATACACCGACCCCACTGACATTGCCAACATCTTGGCTGACAGGGTCAGAGCAAATCCCCCCCCCCCCCCACTACCTACATGGCCTATTACTATTCCAGGGGATTGTGTAGCTCCAATTATTACTGATACATTGGCTAATAAGGCTCTATCTAAAGCTAAAAACTCTGCCTCCATGGGACCAGATGGTGTCCCGGGCTGTGTCATACGTGAGCTCCAAAATAAATTAACCCCGCATCTAAATACCCTGTTCAGTCTCAGCCTCTCGACAGGATATGTGCCCATAGAATGGCGCACAGCAGCGGTGGTTCCACTGCACAAGGGTTTGCCCACAACCGACCCTGAGAACTACTGACCAATAAGCCTGACCAGTCTGATCTGTAAGGCAATGGAGCGAATCATTATGGAACTCATAAATGGAAAGATTGGGAACCTCCAAAAACTTGACCTCACACAGTTCGGCTTCCTCAAGGGCAGATCATGCCTCCTGAACCTGGTGTACTTCTTTGAGACAGCTATTCAGTCTATAGATAAGGGAAAGGAGGTACACACGGCTTACCTTGACCTTGCTAAAGCATTTGACACCATTCCCCATTCGGGTATTATTGATAAACTCACCAACCTGGGCATAAACCCATACGTCACAAGATGGATCGTAAACTGGCTCTCAGACAGATCCCACAAAGTAAGAGTAGAGGGATCTATCTCCAAATCCAGACCAGTAACGTGTGGTGTGCCTCAGGGCTCTGTCCTGGGGCCCCTCCTGTTTGGCATATACTACTCTGAAGTACAGGCAAACACTGAAGGGCTGTGGCTGACCAAGTTTGCGGACGACTGTAAACTGGGTGCTATAATAGAGTCTCCGGCTGACATGGATATCCTCCAGAAGGGCCTTAATGAGACTGATGCATGGTGTCAAAGCCATGATCTCAAGCTAAATGCTAAAAAATGTGTAGTAATCCCCTTTGGAAAAAACAGAGTACTTGCAGACTACCACATAGGAGGTAACCCCCTGAAATCTGAAGTAGTAATAAGGGATCTAGGGACCCAAGTAGATAGTCAGCTTTCCTTTGATAACCATGTTGCCAAGTTGGTTAGAAAATCCTTCTATGTGACCCATCTGATCACGAAAGGGTTTGCATCAAGATCTAAGGATATAATGGTGCACCTCTACTCTTCCCTCATCAGACCCATTATTGAGTACAATGCACCAATTGGTATGTACCTGGCTAGGCATCTCCAGCAGCTGGAGAGACCACAGAGGTACCTCAGTAAGAGGATTACTGGCCTCGAACTGTTGCCCTATGCAGCACGATTGAAAAAACTAAGGCTTTTCTCTGTTGCATACCGCCTTCTCAGAGGCAATCTCTGTCTAACATACAGAGCCATGTCCAACCCATAACTGTTGAACATGCTCCATCTTAGCAAAACCAAATCCACTCAAGCTACATGCTCTAGGGATATAAACCTCAGCACAACAATGAATAGAACATGCTGGAGGGATAGATTCCCTTCGCAAAGACTTCCTTTGCTATGGAACAAGGTCCTGATCTACATAAGACAGAGCCCCTCACTATCACTCTTCAAGAGGAACCTTGACGAGTGGATGGATAACAGAAAGTTCACACCAGGAATCATACCAACAGCTCTACTAGATAGGGGCCAAGGGTACTAGCTGCTAGATCAAGGGCCTAGGGAACTAACCAAAGGGGCGGTGAATACCGCACAACATGGCTGGGCTAATATATGCCTTAGGGCAGATAGCCAGTACCTACCTATGAACCTAAGAATTTGGAGTTAAAGTATGACACCGCTTTGTCAAAAGGTAAGTGTTTTAGGGGTGACCAGTTGCAAGCTTTGAGCTCAGCATGGTAGCTGTCTAGGTTTAGTTTTTTTCTTGTTGCGAGTAGTTCTAAGGGTAATTAGGTTGGGAATACTGGTCATTTGTCTAGTTATGAAGGTAAGAGCATGGTCACTAATATCATCAGGCAGTGTACTTGTTTTATATGAGAGAAGATTACTATTAACTAATATCCAGTCTAATGTGTTCTGTTTATTGCTAGGTTTATGGGTTCTGGTGGGAGAGGTAATGGTTTGATAAAAGCCATAGAGGTTTATGTGATTAGTTGGTTTGGCTGAAGTACAACAATTCCAATCAATGTTAAAATCTCCAAGGAGTATGGTTTCTTGAGGCAAACATGTTGAGAGCCAGCTTAGAGTATTTTCAAGAGTATTAATGTTATTACCTGGAGGGATATAGGCACAAATAATATATAGGGATTTATTTGCATTAATCTGGAGTTTAGCAATTAAGATTTCAGTGTTGTTTGGGGGTGGAGGTTGAGTATCAACTACTGAGATTTGTAATTCAGATTTGTACAATATTGCTACCCCTCCACCTTTTTTGTTTGGACGATCTAGTCTCAGGATATTATACCCAGGTGGTATTATATCATTGTCCCTGGTTACTGGCTTGAGCCAAGTTTCTGTTAGACATAGGATGTCAAAAGAATATAAGCCTAACAGAGCATTGAGCTGTGTAACTGTATTGTTTAAGCTGCAAATGTTGAGGTGATCTATGAGAAGAGAGTTGGGGCTACTAATTGAGGAATAAGAGCTAAAGGGATGGAAAGGTTGAGGATCGGGGATGATAATGTTTAGGCCGGGATTTGGATAAATGTCACCATGTAGTAGTAGTAGGTGCTGTTGTGGAGTATGTTAGTGTTTTAAGAGTTTACAGAAATTAGAGTATGGTTTTCTAAGTTGGAGGTACTTAATGTGAAGTAATCTATGAAAATGAGGTAGAATGTAGGATGATGAGAATGTAATGTTACAGT
Source organism: Protopterus annectens (assembly GCF_019279795.1). Taxonomy (NCBI): domain Eukaryota; kingdom Metazoa; phylum Chordata; order Ceratodontiformes; family Protopteridae; genus Protopterus; species Protopterus annectens. Next base: position 938,883,654 of record NC_056726.1, read on the forward strand.
GGATTGGAGGGGATGGAAGAGGGAGTGGAGTTGTTTGTTTTAGGGGATGCTGAAATTTAGTAAGGTTAGGATATTCATGACTGATGAGGATATGTGATATAAGTATAGTGGGAAGAACTATAAGATAGAGGAACAAGTTAAAGTGTTTAGGTATGCCTGTGAAAGGCATAGTGAGGTGATAGGAAAGGTAAAGCAGTGGGGTAAATGTTTATTAGAAAGGGAAGCTAATGGGTGGGGTTAAAAGGAGGAGTAGATAACTGGAGGTAGTAAGTAATTAGGGGTTAACTGTTATGTAACAAGATATAGTAAGCTATAGGTTGACACAGCATAGGGGTATGGCCATGGAAGTACAAGTGTAGATGTACTGGGAGTAAGGTAGGGGAGCGGAGTGAGCCCGCAGGGCGAACGGAGCGGGTAGAGCCAAAGGAGAAGGAAGAAGTCAAGTCAGCGAGGAACAATCAGAGAAATGGTTGGCAAGCACAGAGGTAAGAAAGGCAGTGGGGTGAGGCACTAGGTTAAGGAAAGACAGTGAGGATACAAACAGAAAAAGGTTTCGACCGGATTGGTCAAGTAACAGGTATATGTACTGAGCCGAGATCCTACTTCATAGAATCTGAGGGTGTGGAGTACAGGAGAAATCGCAGACATCTTCACCCTGTACCAGAATCGATATCACAGCATTTTTCCTGTGACACAGACTCTAGATCTCAGAACAATCCAGACAATGTCCTGCTGCAGAACATATCTTGTCTTCTACTTCCATTCCTCATGATGTTCCTGATGTCCCTAAGGTTGAACATTCAGTAGAGATAGTCCCAGTTGCTAAATCTAATTCTAAATTTTATGTCAGGCAATTTGGTCGTATTTCCAGACCTAGTGTGAAATACACAGCGACCTGGACATAATTGTATATGTGTATCTAGTTCTGTAGACTTGTATGACAAAGAATTATTTGTAATTAATTGCATGTCAACTGATGTTGTCAATATTGCATGGCCTATTTCTCAAAGAGGGAGGATGTAGAACAGAGTGTGTGTACTGTATCTTAAAGAAGTATTTCAAGGACTGAACATGCATATTAATAGCAAGCATGGGTTAGTTTCATTGCCATTTTGAGAGTGCAGCCGGACAGTGAGCATGTATGAATGAATGTAGCTAGTTTGTATATAAGTTACTTAAGTTAAAGTTAATAAGCATCAATCGTGATGTGTTTGCACATAATAAAGCTGCTTGAACAGTATCCATAAAGACTCATCTATTACATCCTGCCTAGATGAGTGATGCTCATGTTATTACTATTAAACCAGATAATATTACATTACCTATTTTTATTGTGCTGGTGAACCGACCTCCATTACTAAATTAGTATGTAATTAAGGAAATGGTTGAATAGGGATAAGCTAACTTACAACAGTTGGAGACATCTCTGAAAACATTTATTAAGTTGATACAGCTCTCACAGAAATTAAGGAAATACATATAGCCTAATCTTTGGAGTGTATTCACAAGTGTCATTTGAGTTAACTTTAAAGCCTTCCAGAGCAAAAGACCTCTCAACTGTCTTTAGTTTGTAGGGACACTGTTTGCTGTTTCTCAAAGTTTTGTTCTATTTCTTCTAAAACTGGAAATCATTTTCAGAATTTCTAAGATAACAGTGCCAACATTTCAAATATTTCCCTAATTTAGATCCTTTCCTTAGTTATTTTGCTTGTAAAAGTGGAAAGATATTTGAGTACTGTAACTGGAGACGTGTTTTTGTATGTTTCTTTGGAGAAATCTTGTAGTTTTATTTACATTAATAGATATCACTTGGTTGAGAACTTTCTTATCTATTTTTTGCATGAAATTGCTTAATAAAATTCTTGTTAAAATGAAAAATCAGTGCAACATATCACACATTCAATCTGCTGTCAGGTGAAACTTAACTCCTCAAAGAGTACTACATGGTATGATGTTTCTGTTTACTGAAATAAACAAAAGCATATGCCAGTCATATTTTTATTTCAACAGTTTAAATACTTTATGTGCACTGAAAGTGGAAATGCATGCACAACTTCACTACTTTATTTTATGGATTTTCTGAAGACAAAATTATTTAATAATGAAATACTATGTTGTAAATATATAAAAGAGTATAGTTTAGATAACAGGTGTGTAATTTCACCTTGAAATTCAGTCCTTCTAGCAGAAGTTTGTACTGAATGATACTTACAAGAATCCTACATAAACAGTTTTTAGTACTTAATAAATAAGCACCAATTCAGGCATGTCTAAAGGTCAGCTCCCGGTGTTTTCTCCTGTCTACCTGATAAATCTGGGCATCTTGAGACAATGCAGCAATTGCCTCATGTACACAGACAACCCTCTCCTCCTACCACCCAACACTACGACCTGTGAGAGATGCACTTATATAGCCAAACTGGAAGCAAAGCTCTCTTTACCAAAGACAGGCCTAAACAGTCAAGAGGAGAAGGTAAACACTTGCACCGCACTACACTCATCACATAGTCCCTCAAAACCTACACCACCAAAACACACACACAGAACCATAAAACACACACCTACATTCGCGGAGGCTCTCTGTACTAATCTGCCCAAACAACAGAGACCTCCAAAGCAGAAATGCAAGCAACCTCCACCCCCCAACACAACCCAAATGACACATAGTCCACATATTCAGTGTGCCACTCAATTACAGCCCATAAGGCATAATGTACCCAACACTCTAGTCACAGGTGACTCTATAGTCAGGCACACTGATGTTCCACTCACCAGGCTGAACAAGGAAAAAGTTACTGTCAGCTGCCTGTCAGGTGCCAGGATCCACCACATAACGCAAGCACTCAGGTCACTCCACAACAAGTACAAATATGACTATGTCATTGTCCATGTTGGTGTGAATGACCTGAGATGTACCTCCCTGGACTACATGAAAAGAGACATGGAGGAGCTCTCTGATCTTGTAGCCCAGGCCGGTATGACCCTAGCCCTGAGTAGCATCCTTCCATCACCCAGAATGACACCACAGTACAAAGAAAAAATTGTTGATTTAACAATTGGCTAAGCTTCTGGTGTCATTCTAAGGGAATCCAGTACCTGTCTGCCTGGGATGACATGATCGACAGACCACGCTGCTTTGCCAGAGATGGCCTGCACCTGTTGCCCTTGGGATTCTGGATACTGGCAAAGGCTCTTGCCACCCCTATAGTGCCTTTTTTAGGAATGGTTCAAATGACAAATTCATCACTGTAACAGGTACAAGCAAGCAAAATCTGAGGGTAATGCTACTCAATGCTAGCAGTCTAAACCTCAAAATCCACTCACTCGAGGCACTCCTTAAAGTGGAGAACATTGACATCTGTGCAGTGACAGAGACCTGGTTCAAAGCTCCAGAGAGCACCCCTGCATTACCAGGCTATAATTCATACCACACCTTTCGGCCACGAAACCCGGACCGAAACACTAAAGGTGGAGGCGTGTCCATATTCATTAAGGATATCCACACCTCCAAGCTAGTTACTCAGCATAATGCATCCGAGATTATCCAAGTTCAACTAACTCTGGGCAAAACCGCAATCCAGATTGTAGCTTGCTACAGATCCCCCTCCATGCCCCAGGATTCCCACTCCTCTTTTCTTGATACACTGGAAAATATTAAGGTACAACCCAACACTCTAATAATGGGTGATTTCAACTACACTACCATTAACTGGGAAAACTACTCATGTTCCAACTCTTTTGCTCAACGTTTTCTGGAAATCATCAATTCCAACGCTTTGGATCAACTTATCCACACCCCCACGAGCGGCAGCAATATCTTAGACCTGGTCATCACCAACATGGGTGACCGATGTTCCACACCAGAGGTCAGCTCCTCGTTGGTCAGATCCGACCACAAGCTAATCACCCTAGACATCCACATCCCGCTCCCACCCCCCATTAGGAAAACAACCGTAAAAAATTTCTCCAAAGCCAACTTCACGCTTCTTAAGACAGAAGTGGCAAACTTCATGACACCCATGCAGATGGACAATAAAGGTACGAATGCTGAATCCTACACAAATGCACTTTATAAGCACTTACACTAGTGCATGGATCGTGCTATCCCTAACAGAAACAAGATGCTATCCTCAAAAAAAAGAAAGCCAATCTGGTGGTCTTCTGCCATAAACAAACTCTACAACAGAAGAAAGAAACTGTTGCAAAAAAAGAGTAAAATCCCATGATTGGAGGAACTCCCTGGTCAGCCTCAGCAAGAAAAATCCTCCAAAACAAAATTGCCACTGACTCTAAAGACAACCACAACGCATTCTATAGCTATGTTAAAAATCTCAATGGCAACACTCAGATCTGCTCTGAGTTACAGCACAATGACACTAAATATACAGAACCAACTGATATTGCCAACATCCTGGCAGATAGGTTCAGTGCTAACTTTACCCCCCTCTCACCCCCTAAAGGGCCCATCTTTATACCAGAAGAATGCAAAGTTCCTGTAATCACGGCTGCAGAGGTAAAAACTTCACTCTCCAAAACCAAGAACACAGCATCCATGGGACCTGACAACATCCCAGGCTGCCTTCTACATGAACTACAGAATGAACTGGCACCCGACCTAAGTACCATGTTCAATCATTGTCTCACCTCAGGCTTTGTGCCCATTGAATGGCACACCACGGCAGTTATCCCACTCCACAAAGGGGGGGGGGCCACAACAGACCCTGGGAACAAACACCCCATTAGCCTGACGAGCCTCGTCTGCAAGGCCATGGAACGTATCATCATGGAACTCATAAACAAAGACATTGGAGATCTCCAAACCCTGGACCCCATGCAGTTTGGGTTTGTAAAAGTCAGATCATGTCAACTAAACATGATAGACTTCTTTGAAGTAGTCACCAAGGCCATGGATGAGGGTAAGGTGGTTCACACAGCCTAGCTAGATCTCGCCAAGGCATTCGACACCATCCCCCACTCTGGAATTATAGATAAACTCACTAAACTAGGTATAAATCCCTATGTCACAAGATGGGTTGCCAACTGGCTTACTGAAAGAACCCACACTGTGAAAGTAGCAGACTCCAAATCAGACTTCAGACCAGTGACAAGTGGAGTATCACAGGGTTCAGTCCTGGGTCCTCTCCTGTTTAGTATCTACTTCTCTGAAGTACAGGCTAACACAGAAGGTCTTTGGCTAACTAAATTCGCAGATGACTGCAAACTAGGAGCCATAATTGAAACTCCTAATGATGTGGACATCCTACAAAAGGGCTTCACTGAGACAGATGCCTGGTGTCAAAGACATGGTCTCAAGCTCAATGCCAAAAAGTGCATTGTCATCCCCTTTGGAAAAAATTCTGTACCCATGAAATACCACATAGGCAGTAGTCTACTTAACACCGAAAGTGTGATAAGAGACCTTGGGACACAGGTGGACAGTAGTCTCTCCTTTGATAATCACATCGCCAAGGTGGTCAGGAAATCCTTCTACATGGCACACCTCATCACAAAAGGTTTCTCATCCAGAGAAAAAGAGGTCATTGTTCCCCTCTACTCATCACTCATTAGACCCATTGTAGAGTACAACGCCCCTTTTGGTATGTACCTCACAAGACATCTACAACAACTGGAAAGGTCATAAAAATACCTCACAAAGAGGATTACTGGCCTCAAACAGATGTCTTACGCAGACCGTCTCAAAAAACTCCAGCTTTACTCCGTCGCATATCACCTACTCAGAGGCGATCTCTGCCTAACATACAAAGCTATGTCAAACCCAGAGCTGTTGGACATGCTCCACTTAAAGAAATCCCAATCCCTCCGAGCTACATGCTCTAGGGACCTAAACCTAGTCACCACAATAAACAGATCATGCTGGAGGGATAGATTCCTGTCCCAGAGACTTCCCATACTCTGGAACAGACTACCTATCTATGTCAAACAGAACTCCTCATTGGCACTCTTCAAGAAAAATCTTGATGATTGAATGGGTAATAGGATATTCACCCGGAGGACCACTTCTGTGGTTCTGCTTGACAGGGGCACAGGAAAATAATTTTCTTGGGTGGCGAAAGCCAGGGTACATTTTTGGCTAGGCTTGTATACACCCTAGGGCCAATAGCCTAGTACCTACCTATGAACCTATGAACCTAATCATGAGTATAAAGCAAAAACATTTCTATTAAGAGTCAGTTTGTTTAAAACCTTTGAATATGGATTTATCAATATGTATGTTTATTTCTAGATAATGGGATAAGATAGGGACATCCCCCTGTACTCATCACTCATCAGACCAGTGATTGAGTACAATGCCCCATTCGGAATGCATCTGACATGACACCTGCAGCAACTGGAAAGGCCCCAAAAGTTCCTCACCAAAAGGATAAAGGGTCTCAAAAATATGTCCTATGCTGCCCGACTGAAGGAACTCCAGCTCTATTCAGTCGCCACTGCCTGCTCAGAGGTGACCTGTGCCTGACATACAAGGCCATGTCCAACCCAGAATTGGTGAACATGCTTCACCTCAAAAAATCTAGATCCCTCAGAACTACAAGGGTGGGAGACTTAAACCTTGACACGGGTATTAATAGGACGTGCTGGAGGGACAGATTCATCACCCAGAGACTCCCTATGCTGTGGAACAAAATCCTGGTACATGTGAGGCAGAGCACCTCGCTGGCTTTGTTCAAGAGAAATCTTGACCAATGGATGGGAGATCGCAGATATACCCCAGGGATTATCTCAGTGTCACTGCTTGACAGAGGCACAGCAAAATAATGGGCATAGTATCCTCCAAACTAAAGGGGTGGCGAAAGCCACAAAACTCTGGGCTAGGCTTATAAATGCCCTTGGGCAGATAGCCTAGTATGAACCTATGAACCTATGACAGTAACTTTGAGAAGCTTATTTTGAGATTTGACCAGGGAGTTCACAAATAACAGCAATTCAATTATGCATGACATTTGCTGTTGTTGTTTTTAAATTTAAAGGAAACATTGAACAGGCCTCTAAATTATAGAGAACTTACCTGCTGTAAAAACCGAGGCTGATTGTTTTTCTTAACTCTGCTACCTACTGCCTCGTGGCTCACCTACTGGGATTCCCCTCCCACTCACACATCATACCTGAGTTTACTTAGGGTAGGGAATACCTCTGGCACCATTTTCAAAGTTAGTGTCCATCTAACAAGGGCTCCTGGTGTTCTGGTGATGTGTGCATGCAAGTAAGGACACATTAAATGTTCTAATTCAACTCTAAGGCATTTGGTCAAGTGTTTGTACTTATTGCTATATATATGCTGACATCATCTCAGCTGTAGTAGATGAATGTACGGTAGACTATATTTCCATCATATAATGTGCTGTTGATAAAGAAGTGCAGTGTCTAACTAGAACAAGGGTTCTCTGACTAATCTAAAAGTACTTTTGCTGAGAAGTAACCCTATCTAGCATCCGCTTATCTATATTGTTTAAGTGAGCCAGGTTTTTTTTATTGGCGAGCGCTTTATCATTGAATTCCATGTATGCATGTAGTTTTTGAAATGCAGTGTTACAGTCGTACAGGTCTGACAATACAAGATAGCTCTATTAAGCTGAATGTTATGTATTATTAATGTGTTAGGAAAATTTGTGGCGTTCCACTGCTAAAACGATTGCTATTGTAAGAAGTGCTGTTGTCAATCAGGATACATAACATGCCTCTAGTAGATCGTTCACATTGCTTTAATTGGAATTTTATGTTACCAGTGTGAGTTGCGCTCTAACACCGTAACACCCTTACTTTTTTCCCCATCCTGTCTCTAACCCTGACCTCCCCCTATTCCTCGCCTATATCCATACTCCCACCCTTACCTCTCTCTACCTTCCCTAGTGATTTTTGTTTTTTTCTTTTCTACCTACTCCTATTTTTTCAGCCTAAGTATTTTCTATCTCTCCCTCTACATTCACGCTACTGTCAACTGCAGAGACCCTTCAACAAAATCCACCCCTCATAAAGAAGTCCACCCTACACCTATCAGAAAGGAATTAGTACATCCTGCAACCTGAAATTTTCAGTTAAACAGCAGTGTACGTTTCTTTATTCTAACTGAAATAGCCAATTATTACTATCTGTTAAAGAAGCCTCTTTGCGTGCACACATCATGGTCATTAGCTCCCTCTTGAACCCATACCATATTCTATATTCTGGTCCATACAGTATGCCTACCTGCAAACTACCTGCATAACAGGACATAATAATTAAAAAAACCTAACCAGTCCTGGTTTTCTGTTTTTAAATTTAAGGGCAACAGTGAACAGGCCTTTAAATTATAGAGAACTTACTTGCTTGTAAAAACTGTGGCTGATTGTTTTTCTTTCTGCTCCATCTAAAGCAGCCACTCCCCTCACCCTCACATCACCCCGGAACCCACAATACACATACTACTACCACTAGCAGTACCCATACAAAAACTTACTAAGTATGAAAACCCTAAAGATAACTTTACTCTTCCTTACTTCCTATTCTTTCCTACTCATACTATATTACCTCTCCTGATACAAGACTCCTCTGAAACACTATTCCTCCACTATGTCACACCTCAACACTTAACACCACCTCACAATATGCAACCAATACACATAGCCCCAACACTCTTCCACACCACTAATATAGACTTTCACACACATAAAGTCCTTTCACAGCGAACTACATCTGAAAGTTCCCTAAGATTCTCTATGGTCCTACACAAACTCTCTAAACTCCTTTATCACTTAACCAAATAATTAAACCTTGCAGGTGACATCCATCCCAATCCAGGTCCCACTCTCACACACATATCACTATCCTACCCATCTTAACCTAACCTTACACTATTTCACCATAGAAACAAATCAGCCCTTCTCCTCCTCAACATAAATGTAAGAAGTGTAGTTAATAAAACCCACAGTCTACATGCTCTACTATCCCACTACTCCTCAGATATAGTTACATTAACAGAAACATGGCTAAAACCAGGCATCAACAGTAATGAAAACACTCCCCCAGGCTACAATATCTTACAGAAAGACATAATAAACAAAAAAGGAGGTAGTGTCGCTGCTTATATAAAGATCACCTATCACTTAACATCCTCAACAACCACTATCCCAGACCTAGCAAATGCTGAGCCACTTCTAACCAAATTATCCACTAAGTCCAACAAACATCTAAATATAATAAGTGTATACATTCTACCAGGCAATAACATTGTTCTTCCGGAAAACCTACTTCAATGGTGTATCACATCTCTTCCCCAAGAGACCAGCTTAATGGTAGACTTTAATATTGATTGGCTCCTGTGTTGCTCTCCCAATCCCACTACACACATCAACCTTTATGGCTTTTCCCAAGTCATAACATCTCCCACCAGGACTGATAAAACTTTTAAATGTGAATCCATACTAGATTGGACTCTAGTTAACTCTCCCCACCTATCATTCCACTTAGGCTGCCTACCTGACAGTCTGAGTGACCACTGCCCAACTTTTCTCTTAAGAGATCGCAGCCATACACCACATCACCTTCCATATGATTAGAAACACAAAAACATTTTCATCCTAACAACTTTATCTCTGTCCTTAAAAATTGTTCCTGTGAACACCTCAATTACCCTTGGATGAGGCAGTACTATCCTTCAACAACACCTTCTTTAATATTCTTAACACCCATGCCCCTCATAGAAACATTAGAATCAACACCAATTATGCACCCTGGTTAACCAAAAAAAACAGATCCATACTCAAAGCCAGGGACAAGGCCTGATTGCAGTTCCATAAGATCAAAACCAGCACTACTAAGCAGTAGTTCATTGAACTTAGAAACAAAGCTAAAAAATCAATTACAACTGACAAATCCAACTACTACCACAACAACCAAACCAAACAACAAAATAACCCCAAAAAGTTCTGGGCTGCAGTAAACAAACCTTCTGCAACCTGGTACCGCTCTTGTTTGGCATCTACTTCTCTAAAGTACAGGCCAACACTAAGGGACTCTGGATAACAAAGTTTGCAGATGACTGCAAACTGGGAGCCATTATTGAATCCCCAAATGATGTGGATACTCTACAAAAAGCCTTACAGAAACAGATGCTTGGTGCCAGAGCCATGGGCTCAAGCTCAATGCCAAGAAATGTATAGTTATCTCCTTTGGGAAAAAAACATGTATCCGTGAATTACCATATAGGTGGCAGTACACTAAACACCGAAAGTTTGATAAGAGACTTAGGGACACAGGTGGACAGTGGTCTCACCTTCGATAACCACATTGCCACAACAGTCAGGAAATCCTTCTATGTGGCACACCTCATCACTAAGGGCTTTTCATCCAGAAAAAAGGAGGTCATTGTCCCACTGTACTCATCCCTCATTAGACCCATTATAGAATACAATGCCCCATTTGGTATGTACCTCTCAAGACATCTGCAACAACTGGAAAGGCCACAGAAATACCTCACTAAAAGAATCACAGGCCTAAAGCAGATGCCCTATGCTGACCACCTTAAAAAACTTCAGCTATACTCTGTCGCATATCGTCTACTCAGAGGCGATCTTTGCTTAACATACAAGGCCATGTCAAACCCAGAGCTGTTGTACATGCTACATTTAAAGAAATTCCAATTCCTCAGAGCCACACCCTCCAGGGATCTAAACCTTATCATCACAATAAACAAAACATGCTGGAGGGATAGGCTCCTGACCCAGAGACTCCCCAGACTCTGGAATAGATTGCCCATACATGTCAAGCAGGGTGCCTCTTTGGTCCTCTTCAAAAGGAACCTTGACGACTGGATGGGAGAAAGGAAATTCTCCCCGGGGATCACGTCAGTCGCCCTGCTAGACAGGGGTCCAGGGAAGTAAATAGTGTGGGAAGAAATAGCCAGGGAATTGTTATGGCTAGGCTTGTATAGGTCCTAGGGCTGATAGCCTAGTACCAACCTATGAACCTATGAACCTATAAACTACAACCCCCTTTCCATCAACAACTAATAGTTGTGGAAATGTAGCCACCCATTTCAACACTTACTTCACAGAATCCTTTCAAACCCTCGCCAACAGCTAAACTATGTCCAACCTTACCCCCTCTGAACCAAACACACCCCCACAAAATAATACAAACCATTTCAAGCTAACCCTAGTACTCACCAACTATATCAAAAAACTATGAAAAAATGAAAACCAAAAACTTTAGCAGCTGATAATCTCCCTGCAGACTTTCTGCAAATTGCCTCAGGTGCTAACTCCTACCCAATAACCATACTTTATATAAATAGATCACTAACTGAAGCCCATGTCCCCACTATATGGAAGATCTCTCAAATTTTGCCTCTCCACAAAGGCAGTAGCTCTTGTGAACTTGCTATCACCCTATTGCCATCCTCTCCCCCTGTCTAAAATCCTGGAAAGAGTAGTCCACTTCCAACTCATAGAATACCTCCTATCTAATAATCTCCAGTCCCACACCCAACGTGTCTTTCGCCCTGCGCATAGTACCACAACAGCCCTACTATCCTTCACAAACATAGTCAATCCATACAGAAACAACTCCCAAATTGTATCAGCCATTTTTCTAGACCTGTCAAAGGCCTTTGACATGGTAAACCACATCAAACTTATTAATGTCCTCACCTCCCATAACCTTAGCAATACTGCCATTGCCTGGTTCCAAAGCTACTTAACAGACCGACAACAAGCCATCCATTGGCAACAATCCATCTCACCCCTCCTCCCAATCTCCATAGAGGTACCACAAGGCTCCATCCTCGGACCCCCTACTATTCTCTCTCTTTACCAACTGACTTCACTCTGTCACCCCATGCCAGTATAATTCAATATGCTGATGACTCTACTTTGATCTGCTCTGCCTCCTCTCTCAATGACCTCCAAATCATCACCCAAGACTCCTTCCTGTCTGTAGAAACCTGGTTAACCAACTACCAACTTATATTAAATCCCAGTAAAACAAAACGTATGATCTTTTACCCCACTAGAATAATCTCTTCCACTCCAACCTTCACATCTTCCCCAAAAACAAAGCCATGATCACTCCTACTCCCCATACCAAACTGTAAGGGGTTACAATTGACAATAACCTGAAATTTGATCTCCATATAGACCAAACCATCAAAAAAGTTCACAAAAAAATCAGCCTCGTATATAGAAATAACCAATTTCTAACAAGCAGTACTAAAATGACTACTGCCAGGACACACCTTCTATCAACACTCCTATATGCATTCCCAATCCTAACAAACCTCCACAAAACTGACCTTGCCAAGTTTGAAGCCTGCTACAATAAAATCTGTAAACTTGCTAACAATGCTTCCTACAAGTCGCATCATTGCCTGTCACTCAGACAGCTTGATTGACTTGAACTCCCTTTGCTCCTTAAATTTAATCAACTAACATTAGCTCATAAAATTCTCCACTACCCAGAAAAGACTCCTACCCTCAAAGATATTATTCCACCCTACTATGCCTCTAGATCTCTTTGATCAAACAATAAACTTCTTCTCCAAGTCACCAAAACAAAAAACTCAGTAGGCAAAGCTTTTTCTCCAACTACATTTCCAAGCTTTGGAACTGCTTGCCAAATTCACTAGTGACTACTCCCACATCCAAACTGTTTAAAAAACATCTAAAAACCCACCTTGCTAACTCCTGGCTCTGCTTCTGTAACACCCAAGAATAAGCTCCCCTTCCCACCCCCAGCTCCTGAAATCCCTCGTCTTAACCCTTACTGCTCTGCTACACCACTTCTGCAAATCTGAACTCTCAGTTCTCCCTGTTAAATACTGTTTGCTCCCCCAATGGTCAACCTAGAATCTATATTTCAGTTGCTGTCTCTACTGAAACTATGCACACCGTATATAACTGCACATTTACATGATGTATAATATGTTGCCACCATAGTTTCCTATTGTTTCAAAGTATCAATGTACTACATTAATGTCTTGCATTTTTTGATGTACATTATAAGTTTCAAGGTATTATTATTTTTAACACTTAGTTACTGTATTATTTTTTAAAACTTTGTTACTGTATTACACTGGAGCTTTTCTCTCCAGGCTTCCACTGTAAAAGGACTCATGTCCAGCTGGACATTCCCAGTAATCAAATGTAAAATAAAATAAAATAAAGAAAGAATATTGCAGACGTTCTTGCATCTAAGTGGATCACTTCAATGAGAGTGTAGTGTTTATGGTCATTGCGTGGTTAGGGTTGCCTGGTCTAGGGCTTGGAGTAAGCACCTCATTGGTTTTTTGAGCTTTTTTAAAAGTTGTTTCAGGTTTCAACCTTCTGTTACTTAAGAAGTTACCATTTGAGTATTTCTGCCATTTTGCACAGAGCTAAACAGAGGAGGGGCATTGACCAAAACCCTGATCGGTGATATATAACAATAAGTATCCTGTTTTTTGCTTATTTTTACTAGATATTAATTATTCTAGATATTTATAGCACTTTTATTGTCTGATGCATACTTTTTACTGTATTTTATAGTTATAAACTAATCTGCACAGTTGTATTAAAATTGTCTGCCTCACAGGACATGATAAATAAGGTTTTTACTGTCACTATTTGTAAATCTTTTTCTAGATAGTTTCACTTTGTGTAAGGTATTAACTGGAAAATTTCTCCATCTGTTAAACATCTGTTTGTTCTGATTTCCTAACAAGGAGTGTATCATACCACTGATTTGTTTGCAGTTAAAAGCATTCTCTAGAGTCTCCTTGCTCCATTATCTGTTTAAAACTTTCATTTTGTGGCTCACTGCTGTACTTCTACTGTGATAAACATTTCTGCAGTGTTTTCTGCCTAAAATAGTGTAGGTAGTAGGTGTAGTGTTGCTCATATTCAGGATTGTATTTCTGGGCCTAGTTGTTTGTTTGCAGAGGCTGTGTATTCTGAGCACATTTTCCAGGCCATCTTAGTTTAGCAAAGGCCATTTTCCACTTCAGCGAGAGTTTAGTGTTTGTGGTCATTGGCTGGTTAGGGTTGCCTGGTTTAGGACTTGGACTAAGCACCTCATTGGTTCTTTTGAGATTTTTTTTAAAGTTGTTTTAGGTTTCAACCTTTTGTTACTGAAGAAGTTACCTTGTAAGTATTTCTGCCATTTCACACAGAGTTAAATGGAGGAGGGCCACTAACCAAAATTCTGATCTGTGATATATAACAATAAGTATCCTGTTTTTTTTTTTTTTTTTTTTTTTGCTTATTTTTACTAGTTATTGCTTATTATAGATATTTATAGCACTTTTTATTGTCTGCTGCATATGTTTTACTGTATTTTATAGCTATAAACTAACCTGCACAGTTGAATTAAAATTGCCTCACAGGGCCTGATAAATAAGGTTTTTACTGCCACACTATCTGTAAATCTTTTCTAGTTAGTTTCACTGTATGTATGGTATTAAGTGGACATTTTCTCCATCTGTTAAACATCTGTTTGTTTGTTCTGATTTTCTACCAAGGAGTGTATCATATAACTGATTTGTTTGCAGTTAAAAGCATTCTCTAGAGTATCCTTGCTCCTTTATCTGTTTAAAACGTTCATTTAGTGGCTGACTGCTGTTTTTCTGCTGTGATAAATATTTCTGTAGTGTTTTCTGCCTAAAACGTTTCACACCCTTCCTCCCTATTGATATATTGTTTTTATATTTGGTGGCTTTGCAGTTGCCTGTCTCTATTGTAAATTTTATCTGGGATACTCCTCCCAGTCTAGTGTCATTATCTCATTCTACCTAATGCAGAGAAAACATTTGAGAAGGCTAACCCACTTAGTTTCTTAATGTTGAATTATCTTCTGTTCCTCCTTTCTCCCTTTCCACTTTACTAAAAAAAAAAAAAAACTAGAATCTCCTTGTGTTCTGACTGAGTGTGCTTCTCAAACAATCTGGAAATATAGAGCTGATAAGTATATCTTTTGGCACTTTTTAACTGTTCAGAGTTGAATAAAACAATAATTGAATTCAGTTCAGAATACCATTCGAATAAAGTCCAGTTGTTTAAACTGTATTTGCTCTAATATTGCTACAACACAAGTGTTTTAGCTTGCACTGCATTTGAATTGTTTTTAGTGCTGTTTTAGCTGCTTTTCTGTAAAAAAATGTTGTAAGCTTGTTTCCTACCTTTCCTGTAACTAGTCTAGTCCAGATACAGACTTGCTGTATCCAGGACTGTTTGTAAGCTTCTGAGCCCCCTAAGCCTCTCTGTGTTGGAGGGAAGCCTTCTAGCTTATCAGTGGGAGTGGTAAGCACTAGGTAGCCTATCTACCATAAGAGGAGGGGTTTCTGACCCAGAAATTGTAGTTTATTGGCTGTTTGGACAGTTTTCCCATCTATTTCAACCTTCTGGTTTAAAAGGCCACTTTTGCGCTTGTTTACCGCCTTTCCTGTAACTAGTCTAGTCCAGATACAGATTTGCTGTATCCAGGACTGTTTGTAAGCTACTGACTGGTGCCAAAAAGTCTGTTCTTCAGTTTTTCCTTAGATCTGCTAATTCTCTCCTCTTCTACACTTTTACTAGATTATTAGTCCAGCACATTACCAGACTTCTTGTAGCAATTATTGTAGCACACAAAAGTGCTACCAGCACTAAATGTTCTACAAGGAAACAGCTCCAGTACTTATTATTAATGCCCAACCCTCCAGGCATGTATAAAGGTCAGTTCCCTGTGCTTTCTTTTATTAACCTAGTGAACATGGGCATCCTAAGGCAATGTAGCAACTGCTTCATGTACACAGGCAACCCTCTCTTCTTACCTCCCAAGACTAAGACTTGTGAGAGATGTATTTATATATCAAAATTGGAAGCCACACACTCTCTAGCTAAGACTGGAATAGCTGGTCAAGAGGAGAAGCTCAACAATTGCACCACACCACATGGAACACATAGCCCTCCAGAACGCACACCAGCACTTCCTTCACATAACAACACAAACCACACACCCACCTTCTTGGGGGCTCTCAATAAAAATCTACCCAAACAGAAGAGGCCTCCAAGGCAGAAATACACTTGACCACCACAACACAACACTAATCACAAGACACATAACTGTTCTAAACAGTATGCCACTCAACCAAAGCCCCTAAGGCAAAATAGCATTTTCAAAACATTAGTCATAAGTGACTTGATAGTGAGGCACACTGATGTCTCACTCACTAGGTTGAATAAGGAGAAAGTAACAGTCAGCTGCCTGTCAGGTGTCAGGATCCACCACATAATGCACGCACTCAGGTCCCTCAACACCAGGTAAAAATATGACTCTGTCATTGTACATGTGGGTGTGAATAACCTGAGACCTACCTCCCTGGACTACATGAAGAGAGACATGGAGGAGCACTCAGATTATGTAGCCCAGGTGTGTATGACCCTAGCCCTGAGCATCATCATCACCCAGAATGATACCACAGTACAACCAGAAAATGATTGATTTCAACAAATGGCTAAGTTTCTAGTGTCATTCCAAGGGGATCCAGTGTCTGTCTACTTGGGATGACATGACTGACAGACCTCGATGCTTTGCCAGAGATGGCCTGCATCTGTCATCCCTGGACTTCTGCATACTGGCCAAGGCTATTGCCATCCCTATAGTGCCTTTTTTAGGGTCTATATTATATTTTTGAAAGTTTCAAACATTGAACACCATATGGTCGACACCATATGAGCAATATTTGAAATTTCGAAAATATAATAAAAAAAAAGTAAAAAACTATACTTACCTAAACGCTGTAGGCAGGAGAGTAAGCCCCCTGCACCCCCCACAACCCCGCTACATAAATATTCTTACTCCCAAGATCGCACTGCATTGAAATAAAGGGAAAATATTCCCTACAGTGATTTCTGTGTTATGCGTGCAACGTTTCAACATTTCGACCAATCAGGTTCGCTCAATACACATTCGCTGTTTACAATTTTCGATCACGCAATAGGAACCCCCTTTTTTAGGCTGTGTTTGATAGACCAAATTACCACCATAACAGCTACAAACAAATGCAATATGAGGGTCATGCTGCTCAATGCTAGAAGTCTAAATCTTAAAATGCACTAACTCGAAGCACTCCTTAAAATGGAGAACACTGACATTTGTGCTGTAACAGAGACCTGGTTCAAAGCAGCAGAAAGCACCCCTGCACTACCAGGCTATAACTCATTCCACACCTTTCGGCCCCAGAACATGGACCGAAGCTCCAAAGGTGGTGGTGTTTCCATATTCCTCTAGAGTCGCTCATGTAATAACACACTTTTGTTCCACATAAAAATAAAATAACCTCTGGTTAAGCGCTTTCATCCATATATCAATGGATTTAATCAGAACATGAGCAATATACAATTAGATCCTTAAATACCACATTTTTTGGTGCCAACAATGCCTATTAAGCTAAAAGACTATGCTTTTAAAGGTATACCTACTAAAACCATAACCAAGAATATGTTAGGTTGGTACAATACATTAATCAACTTTCCCAATCCATACATGCTATGTATAATAATATAATTAATAAATTATAATAATAAAACACATCAGTTTAAATAATTGTTCATTTAAAATGTATATGGAATTCATAATACATCACTCTATTGTGTCAAAAATACACATCATAATCACCATATTAAACTGTTAAAAAAATTATTGGTACATAATTATAAAACACAATGGTGCAAAAGCCTAAATCTTGAGTTGTAAAATAGGCTTAATAGTTATATAATCATTCAAACCCAGCTCACTAGATGCATCTGTTAACAGCTGCCATTTGACTTCTCTCTGCCCTAAAATTGCCTTACTGTTACCTCCATGTACTCCCAAAGTCACTCGTTCCACTATGGTAAATTTAAATGTATGTAAGTCCCCATGCCTTTCTATATGTATGTATAAGGTGTTGTTTTTATCTTTCTGTCTTATGCAATAGAGGTGATCATAAATTCTTCTTTTGAAGAACCTATCTCTTTTTCCTATATAGAAGCTAGGACATGTCAAACACTTGGCTAGATATACAATGTTCCTGGAATTGCAGTTCCCATATTGAAATGTAATTCTGATTTTGTTAATGTTGTCTAATGTAACACTATCTACCTCCCAAATTGAACTACACTGACTGCAAACTTATAGCCCAACATAATGCATCAAAGATACTTCAGGTGCAGCTAACATTGGGGAAGAGAGTGATTCAGGTTGTAGCCTGCTATAGGTCCCCAACCATGTCCCAAGACTCACACTCAATGTTCCTAGGCACCCTGGAGAATATTAGGGTCCAACCTAGCACTCTCATACTGGGTGACTTCAACTACCTCTCCATTAACTGGGAAAACTACTCATGTACCAATACACTTGCCAACATTTCCTGGAATTCAGTAATTCCAATGCCCTGGGCCAGCTCGTTTTTACCCCCACTAGAGGTAGCAGCATCCTTAATCTGGTCATTACTAACATGCGTGATCATTGCTCTACACCAATAGTCAACTCCTCCCTGGTTAGATCTGACCACAAACTAATCCCCTTGGAAATCTACCCCCTGCCCGCAAAGGTAACCACCATGAAAAACTTCTCCAAAGCTAACTTTGGGCTCCTAAAAACAGAGGTGGCTAACTTCATGGCACCCATGCAAATGAAGAATAGTTGCATGTCTGCCAAATTATACAGCAATGCACTGTAAGAACACATACACAAATGTATAAATCTCACCATACCCAATAGAACAAGAAGCTCTCCTCCAAAAAAAAGGAAGCTAATCTGGTGGCCCCCTGCCATAAATAAACTCTACCACAGAAGGAAGAAACTGATGTGGAATAAGGTGAAGTCCCAAGACTGGAAAAACTCCCTTAACAGCCTCAACTAAAAGTTGAGGTCCCTCATCAAATCCTCAAAAGCTAGCTAAGAAACCAGAATTGCAGCAGATAATAAAGACAACGACAATACCTTCTATAGTTATGTAAAGAATCTCCAAGGCAATACCTAGATTTGCTCTGAGCTACTGCACAATGGTACCTCCTACACCGAGCCAACAGATATTGCCAATATGCTGGCCAACAGATTCAGTACCAACTTTACCCCCCCCCCCAAAGGACCAATCGCAATACCAGTAGATTGCCAGGCACGTAGTATTACTGCTGCAGAGGTTAAAACAGCACTGTCTAAGGTCAAGAATACAGCTTCTTTGTGACCTGACAATATCCCTGGCTGTGTTCCACATGAACTACAGAGTGAATTGGCACCACACCTGTGTGCCCTATTCAATCACAGCCTCACCTCTGGCTTTGTCCCTACTGAATGGCACGCTGCTACAGTCATCCCTCTCCACAAAGGAGGAGTGACTACAGACCCTGGGAACTATCACCCCCATTAGCCTGGTGAGTCTGATATGAAAGCTATGGAATGCATCATCATGGACCTAATAAACAAGGCTATAGGGAATCTCCAAATTCTGGATCTCACACAGTTTGGTTTTGTGAAGGGTAGATAATGCCTTCTCAATCTGATCGACTACTTTGAGTCAGTCACCAGAGCTGTGGATGAAGGCAAGGTGGTTCATACAGCCTACCTTGATCTGGCCAAGGCCTTTGATACCATTCCCCACACAGGAATTATAGAAAAACTAGCTAAGCTAGGCATCAACCCCTATATTACTAGGTGGGTTGCAAACTGACTCACAGATAGAACCCACAGTGTGAATGTAGCAGACTCCAAGTCAGACTGCAGACCAGTCACGAGTGGAGTCCTACAGGGTTTGGTCCTGGGTCCCCTCCTGTTTGGTATCTACTTCTCTGAAGTCCAGGCCAACATGAAGGGACTCTGGCTGATAAAGTTTGCATACAATTGCAAGTTGGGAGCTATTATTAACTCCCAAAGTGATGTTGACATCTTGCAGAAAGGCCTCACTGAGACTCATGACTGGTGTCAGAACCATGGCCTTAAGCTCAATGCCAATAAATGTGTCATCATCCTCTTTGGGAAAAACTCATTTCCTATGAATTACCACATCAATGGTAATCGACTGAACACAGAAAGCATTATAAGAGATCTGGGAACACAATACGACAGCAACCTCTCTTTTGATCACCACATTGCCTCTGTGGTCAGAAAGTCCTGCCCTGAACTTGAAGTGTTCTTGCTCCCTTTACTAAATTTCTGCCACAAAATCCTGCCTGATAGTCTCATTCCATAGCTACTAAACCCATCTCAGATATTGGAGAATTTCAAACTGTGTAATAGCTGATTGTTTCTGAAAACTCCTCTGCTCCAGGTGTAGCCCCGATCCATTTGCTCTAGCTATGTTCGGGCTCACGTCACTCCCCTCCTACCCCCATTCCCACCCCCCATATCATTTCCTTTATACCTAGCCATTTACACTTCCCCCAGCTTAATTCCACCCCTTCCTGTAAAACTTAAACCCACCCTCCTCTTCATTTAACTGCCTACTCCTTTGCCTCTCCCCTACTATCTATATCCTGTATACACTATTACCCCTACCTAAACAGAACAACTAATAAAACTCCTGTATATCTTATACCTTAATCACATTCCAAAACATGTAGTCCTCAAGTCCTCAAAAACGAAAACCTTTGCTTTCCTTACTTCTTCCATACTATTACTACGTCTCCTACTCCTCCTTCTCATAGCCACATCACTTAATACCTATCTATACCCATTTCATATCTCACCTACAAATCCAAATAACTACCCACTCAATTAATAATTTAACCTTCACTCTTTTCCCATCTATTTTCTCTACAAATACTCCCTTACCAAAAATTCACATACCTGTCACCCAACCTACCCTAAGAAAATACAAAACTAAATACCACACCTCCACAGTTAACATACTCAAACTTATCCACCCCTTTAAAACTATTCTTTTAGCTGGAGACATTCATCCCAACCCTGGTCCCACACACCCTACATTCAGCCCCTCAAACCCCAAACCCAGCAATCTCCCAAGTAAACATATCTCCTTCTACTCAATAAATACCAGGAGCATTCTAAACAAAGTAAGTGAACTGCATGGCTGGATCTCCCAAAACACTCCTGATATCCTTATTCTGACTGAAACATGGCTGAAATCTAAACTCCAAAACAGAGACTTTCTGCCCACCAGCTATAGTATATACCAATTAGAGTGACCAAAAAGAAAAGGTGATGGTGTTGCTATCCTACACTCCAACCACCTCACCATCTTAAATGCAACTTCATCTTTCTCAGCCCCCCCCCCCGCTGAAATTTTATCTGTGAACCTAAAATTAATAGTCATTCCACTATCACCATAGTGGCTATTTACATTCCACCAGGTGATAACATCCCAGTCTTGGAAAATATACCCGCTCATATCTTCCAACAAATTCCTAATGAAATTATTATTCTTGGTGATGTCAATATTAACTGGTTATCAGTCTCCTTCCAAAACTCCCCACTACACATTAATTTTTTTGGCTTTACCCAATTAATCTCAAATCCCACTCATTTCAACAACTCTCATACAGCCACCAGTCTCATTGACGAGATTCTTGTCCCCATCCTTCTAAGTACTACAACCCTGAAACCCTTCCCAATTCCCTAAGTGACCACTGCCCAATAAAAGTATTCAGATACACACCACACCAAGCCAAACCCCACAGGTTTATATAATGCAGAACACTAACAAACTTTAACCCAGATACTTTCAGATCTCTCCTATCTAACATGAACTGGAACCCTTTAAAAGTACTCCCCTTAGATGAAGCAGTCCAGTTTTTTAATCCCACTTTTCTAAGCATCTTAAATTCTCTTGCTCCCCTTAGAAAAGTCTGTATA
The DNA here is from genome assembly GCF_019279795.1 of Protopterus annectens. Classification (NCBI taxonomy): domain Eukaryota; kingdom Metazoa; phylum Chordata; order Ceratodontiformes; family Protopteridae; genus Protopterus; species Protopterus annectens. Next base: position 938,905,455 of record NC_056726.1, read on the forward strand.
AAGTCTAACCCATCCCCATGGCTGTCTACAAACAGGGACAGAGCATGTAAAGGCTGAGCAAAAACCAAGCTCCAAAAAGACCTCCAGAAATATAAAGACCTAAGAAATCTTGCCAAAAGCCACATAAATAAGGACAAGAGAAACTTTTATAACAACCCATCCCCTACCTTCAAATCAAACCCCAAAAAGTTCTGGGACTCAGTAAATCAAATACTGCACCCAGGAACTCCAAGCACCCCAAATCCCTACCCTGACAAAACTCATGAGGAAACTGCTTCTATCTTTAACAACTGCTTTATAGACTCAATATCCAAATTACTAAATCATAGCAACAACCTCCCCTCAATCAATAGCCCAAATAGCTTAAACTCATCTATAAACAGTAACCTAAGTATGAATTTCTCCCTTAAACCTGTCTCCATCAACTACATTAAATCACTACTATCTAAATTAAAACCATGCACCACATCAGTAGACAAGAACCCCTCCTATTTCCTTCAGATTGCTGCTGAAGTCCTTGCCATGCACAGCACTACTACAGCTCTCCTGTGTTTCCTAAACTCTGTACCACTTGCTAGGGATAACAACAAACTTATCTCCTGTCTGTTTATCGACCTCTCTAAAGCCTTTGATACAGTTTCTCACAGACTCCTTCTCCATAAACTCACAAATTTACACTTATCACCAGCTACTGTTTCTTGCATTGAAAGCTACCTCTCTGACAGACTCCAATCAGTAAAATGGTTCTCAGCATATTCCCCCCTCTTCCCTGTTAAAATAGACGTTCCACAAGGGTCCATTCTTGGCCTTCTTTTTTAACATCTTTACCAATCTTCTCTCCTCCTCTTGTCCTGGGTCCTCCTTGATACAATACACAGCTGATTCTACACAAATCACTACTGCTGACTCTTCAACTCAACTAAACTTAGTCACACAGGCCTCTTTTACCTCTGTTGAAAATTGGCTCTCAGAAAATCAACTCATTTTAAATCCTAAGAAAACAAAATGACTACTCTTCCACCTGCAATCCTAAACAAATTTAACACATCAAAATCACCTTTCTGCCCACACTGTAAGGACCAGATAGCTGACTTAATCTGTGTATTTTGGAGCTGTAAATGTGTCTATAAACTCTGGAACTCTCTCAAGATACAATTACAAAAATAGGTTATCAAACCTCAACATATGTTCATAGATTAGTACTAGGCTAAGTGCCCTTGTGGGCCATGTTAAGCCTAGCCAATTGTCCCATGTGAGAATCAAACTCTGCACCTTGTGTCTGTAAGGTAAACACCTTAACTATTATGCTAACCTCCCACCCCTTAATTAGGAATTCACTCTATTACACACTCTCCCACCCAACATACCAAGAAAACAAGCAAATACACTTTTACCAATCTTCCTACTAATGAAACTGTATATAGCTTTTAAATGGCTAGATACAATAAATATCTCTTGGGAGGGTTTTAAACAAGTAGCTATACAACACCTTTTAGCTCATAAAATTGTAATAGATAAGAGAAACAAAAACATGAAATCCAGAGAAATTTGGGAACAAACTTTTAATAACATATTAGCATAGTTCATCACACAGCAACTTAGAAATACACACTAATGGAACCAAAAAACACATACAATTCAGATATTAAATAATAACTTGGATATTACGAATGCATATACTATCTGCATACTTATGGAATTAACAGTGAAAGCATCTATGTACATAATGTAAATAGATATGTTGTACGACTTATATCCTGTGGTATTGACATCAATGTATAACATATATATATGGTCATGTTGTAAGATGGTTTTTATCTGTAACATTTATTAATGTAAAAAGAAAAAGAAAAATTATTGAAAAAAAATTACTACTCTTTCTCCCTAGAAACCTCTACTATATCAAAACTTCCTTCACAATACTATCACAAAATAACACCCAAATATAGGTTGACACTAGTACAAAACTCCTAGGTGTTACTATTGATGATCACCTTTCATTTGATTTCCACATTAATAACTGTATCAAAATAACACATCAGAAGCTAAGTCTCCTCTACTGTAACAAAAGATTTCTTACCAGTACTGCAAAGCAAACCCTTTCTAACTCGTACCTCTTACCCACTTTACTCTACATTTCTCAAATTCTCACTTGCCTCAACAATGGTCTACTAACCAAGTTAGAAACAACTTACAACAAGATTGCCAGAGTTGCAGCCCAAAATACATACAAATCCCATCACTGTCTATCACTAAAAGAACTAAATTGGTTAGTATTACCTAACCTGCTTCTTTATAACCATTTTCAGATCATTCACTCAATTCTTTACAAACCTTCTTACTGTCCTACTATATCAAATATAATCTCTCATTAGTTACCTAAAAGGTCACTCCACAGTTCTGAGCAAAACCTACTAAAAATCCACAAACCTAGGACCAAAATTGGTCACTATGTCTATAGCTTTAATCCTTCCAAGGCTTGAAATAGCCTACCTCTGGATATTAGATCCCTTGAGCAACCCAAACAATTCAAATCAGCTACGAAAAAACACCTGCAAAGTAAATGGATCTGTCAGTGTAATTACCCTCCATAAAGCCTCCCTAGTATCCTTTCTTTTCCATTTGCTCTCTCTCCCTTCTCTGCTCTACTCTAACTTTATTTTTATCACTTCTAACTGCTGCATCTCTGTCTAAACACACCTTGTAAAATGGTTCAGTTTCACTGGTTATAATTTAACCTGTATATAATACATATCACAAAATGTCTTCCTTCTGACGAATACATTTCATTAATTGTCTACATAAAAAGTATTATTTATTTTCTGTATTTTAATATGTACTATAAGCATATGTTTTCTTCTGATGAATGTATTTCTATAATTGTTAAAATGACTAATATGTAATTTCTGCTGGAGCTTTTCTCCTTGGGCCTCCGCTGAAAAGGGGCTATGTAGCTCAGTCGGACAAACCCGATCAACAAATGTAAAATAAATAAATAAATAACTAGGGCACATTACAAAGGGTGTTGCATCCAGGAAGAAAGAGGTCATGGTCTCCCTCTACTCTTCCCTTATTAGGCCAGTCATTGAGTACAATGCCCCATTTGGCATGTACCTCACTAGACACCTGCAACAAATGGAGAGGCCACAAAAGTACCTCACAAAGATGATCCTAGGCCTTAAATACTTGTCCTATACTCACAGACTCTAAAAACTCCAACTATTCACTGTCACATATCGCCTACTTAGAGGCGATCTCTGCTTGACTTACAAAGCCATGTCTGACCCAGCTCTGTTAGAAATGCTACATTTAAAAGTAACACCAATCCCTCCACATCACACGCTCCAGAGACCTCAACCTCATTACCACAATCAACACAACATGCTGGAGGGACAGGTTCATAACCCAGAGACTGCCCATGCTATGGAATAGACTTCCCATACATGTCAAACAGAGCACCTCACTGGCCTTCTTCAAAAGAAATCTTGATGAGTGGACGGGAAATAGAAAATTCACCCAGGGGATCACTCCAGTGGCTCTACTCAACAGAAGCACTGGGAACTAATGTCAGGTGGCACAATGCCAGGATAATCCTATGGGCTAAGCTTGTAAAGGCTCCAAGGCCATTAGCCTAGTACACACCTATGAACCTATGAACCTAAGAGATTACATGTAATAATGAGACAAATTCCAAAATTATTTATTTCCAAGCCAAAATATAGTACCATGTCTTCCCTCCCAATCTACATTTATGGACTCTGATCACTTGTGCTTCACTTCCCCATGTACTATTACATCTAAGTCCATTACTAGGGCACTTTATATTCTGTGATATACTATTTACCTGCCCTTCTCTTTTTCATGAACCTCCATATCCCCAGGAGCACCACATTCATCCATACATCACCTGCCATTGCAAGGTGTTTGGGAACAGAATGCATGCATTTCTATAATAAGTGCACCATGTCACTTCTGTCTAATGTACCTGATTAGCATAGCATGTTTCAGAATCACATTAGGCAGCAATCACATAGTGCTGGAAACTGGGACAGAGAGAAGTGTGACACATGGAAGCCGCAGCATGTGTTACACTACACTGCAAGACAGCAGATTTCTGCCTACATTTCTGAGGCATTTACTTTCCCACAGGGTAATGCATATTGCAATGATGGTACTCACACATCAGGTCGAGGCAGCTATTCCCTTGGAGTGGATATCCTTCGCTTGATTGTTCTGCATATTTGGAATCTGGTCCATGGACAGCAGCAATATAGTTTGGACTAGTAGATGTCTTAAATCTGGAATGTATTTATTAGTTTGTTTGTTTAATTTTATTTTATTTATTTGTATTTTTTAACCAGAGTAAAGCACTCTTCTACACAGACCTTTCTCAGACTCAGTTCAGAAGCACAGTCTCATCAAGTAACTTGCTCCAAGTCAAATAGTTGGGAAATGCTAGTTGAGGGAATCAAAACATGGACTACAAGAAACAGCTGGGTTCATTATGTTTATTTTGTTGAACATGTGTGGTTCACAAAAAATGCTTGCCAATGATTTGGGTGGCATAGTGGTGCAGCAGTTAATGTTGTTGCCTCCCAGCAAGAGATTCTCCAGTTCGATTCTCGGCTGGGGTGCCTTCTGTGTGGAGTTTGATGTTCTCCCTGCATTTGTGTGGGTTTCCTCTGGGTACTCCACTTTCCTCCCACATTCTAAAGACATGTGTCTGGAGTGTTTTTCCATGGCCTTCTGCTGAAAATAGGCTCTGTGGAGCCTAGTCGGGCTTTCCCGGTCAACAAATGTTAAATAAATAAATTTACTTCAGAATACATCCAGGGTATACCATTTAAACCTTGTCAGTACTTTCGCTGCAACTCATTTTCAGCCTTTTTTTAAAGGGAAATTAATCTGGAATTATTTGCAAGGGGTTTACCTTATTTTAGCAAAGTGATATAATATCGAATCCCGTTCTGTCAATGGTGAAAATATCGAACCCACTTCATCGAAGGACTGGAACTATGAAGATCTTCCAAGCGTAAGTAACCATTTTCCCAAAGTGAAAGAAGACCCAAACTGCACCATCCCTAACCCACCCAGATGGGGTGCTATGCCCCCCACACCTCACAATGTGGAGGGCTGCACCCTCCACACCCCCCTAACTAAATATACCAACTCTAAGCTCTCACTACAGTTGGGAAAAGGGTGAAGTTCACTGGCTCACACAACAGGTTACTTACCATAGGAAGATCTTTTCAGCTGCTCTGATTCGATGAAGTGGGCATCAATATTTTCAGCTTCAACAAAACGGGATTCCATATTATGGCACTTTGACAAAATAAGGTAGACCCTTTGCAAGGATTGCTTGGTTAGAATGAAGGAGCAATATCTTGTTATATGACCCCAAGCTTTTACTTCACATGAAGACATGATGCAATGTTCCTTTTATCTTTATTTTATTGTCCTGTAAAGCATAATATATTTTATACATTTAAATCAGTTTTGTCAAGATGTTGTAAACTAACTTGTTCATAGTGAAATTATTTTCCTCACACTAAGCCATCCATTGAGCTCCCAGTACAATTAAATTGTATTTTTTGTGACTAAATAAATATATTGTACATTAATCAATCTGAAGCACAGATTTGTTAATGGGAAAACGTCCGGTTAACTAATTGTTGGTTTAGTGGTCTGGTTATGCAACACCAGATCTATATAGTATGACACAAAAGTGAACATAGCAACACAGAAAGTATTGCTAGGCCAAACTTCCATATCAGGAAAAATTCCAGATATATTAAACTTAATTGTAATGAAGGTAAAATTCCATGTAGATGGTCAGAGGGTTTTATACTTTCCAACTCTTCTTTGTATCTTCAATAGACTGCTACTATAAAATTAAGGTCTTAAAAACAGATGGTACAATGATGGCATACACTCATATAAAATGTTATTTTGTGTGTGTGTGTGTGTGTGTGCGCGCGTGTGTGTGTATGTGTGAATGCATGTGTGTGTGGGTATGTGTGTGTACGTCTTTGTATGTACATGCACGTGTGTGTGTGTGTGTGTGTGTGTGTGTGTGTGTGTGTGTGTGTGTGTGTGTGTGTGTGTGTGGATTTGTGGAATGGACTTGCATCCCTTCCAAAATAAGTGTCTGCCTTACATCACCTAAGGGCTGAGATGATTTCTGGCTATCACATGACCTTGAATAAGAAAAAAGTAGATATCAGAAAATTAATGAATGAATTAATGAATGAATTTTCCTGAAGCTTGCTAACTATATGCATATCTGCTCTTACTACCCTGGTCTGTTCTCATGTTTTTGTAGAAATATTCTTTGTTCTCATTCATCACTACAATGTAACTACCTCAATCCTGTAACTGCCATATTCTTTGTATCTATATTATTGTACCCTGGATTTTGTTGAACCTTGTTATATTTTACTATTATTATTATTATTATTATTATTATTATTATTCTATATTTGTACTTGTATGTAACCAACTTGAACTTGGAGCTTTTCTCCCCGGGCCTCCACTGAAAATAGACATATATCCAGTCGGACTTTCCTGGTCAACAAATTTAAAATAAAATAAAATAATGATTAAATGTTTAAGACATTTCATTTTGAACAAACAGGATATTACATAAAAACAGCTGTCCTGACCTACTTGGAAAATGACATCAAGACTTGAAAACAGCCAACGTAAATGTGACTTTGGTTAGTCATATTTACACACAACATGCTTGTCTATATTGGAATTGAAGCTTCTACAGATCAGGGTATTGAGGATGGAACATCATATTCCAAAGGAAGAATGTTAATGATATTGTAGAGATGTCTGTGTGCTATGTTTTTTAGTTTAAACTCAGTGTGCCTATAGATGTTATTGCTTGACTCTGCTGGACTGCAGCTACACAAGGTCTCTTAAGCATACCTAATTGGACTTGAACTTATAACCAAACCTCACCAAATCTGTTAAGTACAGGTGTCTGTTTTTTAATAAGAATGTGTTAGTGCTGATTTTAAATATTCTGGTAGATTTTTGTGCTTACTTATTAGGTAGAGGACAACAGTATCCAGTGGGCATACCCACAAAGTCCAGCATACTACTGCAGATGACTGAGCACAAGTGAGGACAGTTGCAGATGCACAAGAACCATTTTGTACAGCCAAGGATACCTGCAGAGAGCCATATCACCCAGAGGTGATATCCCTGTTGCTGTAGCCATATTGTTTATTCAGGCTATGGCCATTTTGTGCTCATAGGTTCATAGATTAGTACTAGGCTAACTGCCCTTGTGGGTCATTATAATCCTAGCCAATTACCCCATGTGAGAATCAATCCCTGCACCTTGTGTCTCTAAAGTAAACACCTTAACTATTATGCCAACCTCCCAACTCAAAGTGAAGGAAAGGTTGCATACCCTGGAGTTGAACCTAGGACCATCTATATTCCAGTCCTAACACATACACATGCTACCACAGGAACAGTTAAAGTACATGCTGAAGTCTAATCCTTGCTGTGATCTGTAAATTTACATTAAAACTGTTTATGGTTATGGAATAAAAGCCAATTTATAGTTGCCAGCATTGAAGAAACCATTATTTATTGCAGTTGCCATTACTGTCTTTTGAACTCATCATTTGCTGTCTGCTGCAGACATTCCAAGCCTGTGCCCAGTCATAGCTGTAATCTGCTGACTTTTTAATCTCTGAACTAAAATGTTGTGGTGACACCCAAGCCAAATAATTTGCACTAAGCTAATGTTGTGGTAACAAAATGAAATCACTCATACTAAGCTGTTGTTGTAGCACTGAACCAAGTTGGTAGTGACTGCTTCGCATAATATGTTAGTTGTTGCTACACTTTTACTATCCTTTGTACCCTTCATTTATTGATACTGAATGTATATATTTGTAACTCTGGTGCTTTGACTTGTTCATCCTAGTGTTATAGTATATCAACCCTTCCATTAAATTCATTTCATTTACGCTCATTAGTACACTCTACTTCACTAGGTGTTAAACATCATGAAGTCATAATTAACCTCTCCATCTGTTGCCACATTCATAGCAATAGGAATATTGAGGCAGGGTAAAAACTGCCTCATGGTCACTGACAACTGTTTGATTATTTCTGTGATGCCACAACACTGGAACAGTAATCAAGGAGCCTCAATCCTCCTGACTGGCAACAGCGGGGGATGTACACACTGCAAGGATGACAAGTACAAACACAGTAAAGTGCAATTTTCCTTAAGACCAGACAGAGACCACAGTCAGTCTGGGGCTGGATTCTCCTTCTTTCTCCAGATCCCCATTAAGACTCCCCACTGGCACAGCTATCGAGTTGAGATCTCAGCTGAGTGGCCAAGCTCAGACCTCCAGCACCCTCTCTGTCCAGCCAGTGCTTCAAGTCCCTACCCAAGTAGCTGACACACACACTTTCAGATTTGATGTATACACAAACACACACACACACACACACACACACACACACACACACACACACACACACACACACATACACACCTGGGAAAGGCTGGCACAGGTTTACTAGCTATGCCCTCTTTTGCAAAGACCATAAGGTAGTTGTCACCACCTCCAGCAGACTTTATCAGCTACTTTAAGGACCTTAGCAAAGGGTGTCCAGTCCTGCTGTGTAATGTTACTATTAATCCAAATGGTAGTTTGACCAAAAGCAAGGCTATTAGGAGTTGCTTACAGTGTCACCAAATACATATGCAAGTACTCCCAGAGCTTAGATATGTCTCACAGATATCAGCCACAATGATAGGCTTAAATATATTTAATAATAAATAATAAAAGAACAAGAAAATACTCAATAAATCATCACAGTAACTTCAGAGTTCAAAATCACAGGAAATATTTAAAACAACATTGCAGGACACTCTCAAATAAATTACAAAAACATCTACGCTATACTTCACTATATTCCTACCCGCAACTAATAGAAATTACTGTACCTTAGTTAACTTACTTACAGAAAAACAAGCAGGGAGAAGTGGTGAGTGGATGTTTCTAGGTCAAAACAGTGTAAGAAACTTCTCTGTGTGGAAGATTTTCAGTCCATATATTTCTAATCACTGTATATTAATCAGATCAGACAATAGTAGAAGAAGTAACGAACTTAAACTCATCTTAAGACAAAACAAAACAAAAAATAATAATAGAAAATATATAATTGTACAGCATTACTAAGTATTCAAAAGCAATCCAAGCAAGGCAAGCAGTCTGTTTCCAGTCGAAAATCCTTTATTAATTACACAGACAAGCGATCCAAGTAAAACAAAAATAAAGTAATAATTTCCTCACAAGCTTTCTAAATATATATATATATATATATATATATATATATATACTTTTTATCAGGCATGGGAGTGGTTTATTGTGCTGTAAAACAAAGTGTTATTGGTACACATGTTAAATTCACATCCCTTCCCCTATCAGTGTGACATTCGAGCTAGTCCTGCCCTACTTAGTAGCTGTCATAATAATATCAACCCTTATGTACTTTAAATAAAATCTATAATGATGTGGTACCTCTTATTTAACCAGACTATTAAGTAGATTATTAAGTCTGTGATTTTATCCAAGACAATATACTACATGGCTGGAAATATATCAACCTTAGTTCATTTGGCAATCAAAAAAATATATATAAATATATGGTTCCCCTTCACAAGCTCAAGTTACTGAAAGCTCGAAATTCATAGGCCCGAGCCCAGAATCTTGAGTTTCAGTAACTCAAAATTGTGAAGGGGAGACAAGCAAAAAAAAAAAAAGGAAGTTTACTTACATGTATGCAGGGGGCCGAGTCCCCCTGCACTCTCCCTGCTTAAATATACCAGCTCTGTGATCGCACTATAGTGGAGGAATGGAAATTCTCCCGTTGTACACTTCTGTATACAGCGAGGAACAGGAGATTTCCCTCATTCCCACTGTAGTGCGATCTTGGAGTTGGTATATTTAAGTAGGGGGGGTGTGGGGGGCACAGCCCCCCATGTGGGGGTGCAGGGGGAATCCTTGTACATAGTGCTCCCTCACAATTACTGTATAACAGCAGCTATAGAGTCTTTTAAGAAACATAATCAGGGTACACAGGCACAACTGCAAAAGTTAAGCAAGCTCATTAATCTTATACTGGACTTCAATTTCTTTACTTTCAATGGCAAACACTACAAACAAAAAACTGGTATAGCAATGGGGGTTGCCATGGCTCCCAGCATAGCTAACATAGCCCTGGGCAAATGGGAGGAGGATTTTGTGTTAAACAACACAGACTACAGGCAGCATATCACATGCTGTTTACATTTTATTGATGACATCTTTATTGTGTGGGAAAGTAACACCTTGCAGCTTGGAGATTTTATCACTTACCTCAATCAAACAACCCCCTTCCTGAAGTTTACCTCTTCCCATAGCTGCACTTCAACCACTTTCTTAGATATGCAGATTTCCAAGGATACCAACAATAACAGAATCACCACTGATCTCTTCAGAAAACCAACGAGGGTTAACTTATTTCTCCACAGTAAAAGTCTACATCCTACAAAAAACAAGTATAATGTAGTGAAGTCCAAAGGCTATAGATTAGCTAGAACTACCACAGAGATGGAACCATTTTTGAAAAACCTGAACAACTTAGAGAATGATTTTCTAGTGAGAGGCTATGAAAGTCAGATGTTAAAAAACATCCTGGAACCCATTATAGAACTGAAAATGACTGAAGCACCTTCAGTCAACCTCCCCAGTAGAAAAATGTTAAGTAATTCCACAGAGAATAACAAATACAAAAATAGCTGCATCCTGACATACACTTTGGATTATCACAGTATCAAAAATATTATTGAAGAAAACTGGGCCATTGTCACAGGAAACCCTTTTCTGATTAACATCTTAGGTGAAGCCCCATCATTTGTTTATAGGAAGGCCAGGAAAATTAGAAGTTTTGTTGAATTTAAACCTAGACCATATGAGAAAAGCACTAAATGATGTGAAATTAATTGTACATTTTATATATTTATACAGCAAGGTGATAGTTTTCATTGCCCTTATTTAAAGAAAATCATTGAAACCAGTGCAGGGAGTGATTGTAAAACTACAACAGTAATTTACAGGGCACAGTGGAATGAATGTGATGCACTCTATATGGGCAAGACTGTAAATAAACTCAAGCATAGGATTTCATGTCATCTGCCAGAAATCCGCTCTGGATGTAAAAATAATGCACTAGCCAAACACCTTTCTCTTCATAAAAGACAAACATGTTTTAAGTTCTAGATCCTGGATCACAGAGACATGGGTGATCTTGAAGGAGACATCCTGAATATTCTGGAGAAACATGAACTCATGTGGCAATTAAAGCTGAACTCTTTTAGGAAGCCTAGACTAAACTACTACTGTTCAATTAAAAGTGTACTGGAACTTAGAAAATTGCCACATTGTTTACATGACTAATTGTATTTTATTTTATTCTACCAATTGGTTTTAAATACCATTTTAAATCAGTTGTAATTTAAGTGTATATTTTATTTCCATCATCATACATACATTTTTTATTTATTTTTATTTTTTTCTGGTTCTTTTTTCTTCTTTATTCAAAATGATGTGCAATAACAATACTAACTAATTATACAATTATATATATTTTTATAGATTGTTTTTAGGGTTCTTGTACACAGACCTGAAGAAGTCTAGAAGGACGAAAACGATCTTTGTTAACAATAGGTTATGAAAATAGAAATTAATTTTTACACGCAAAATGTATATGTATATATTTATATATATTTTTTGATTGCCAAATTAACCAAGGCTGATATATTTCCAGCCATGTAGTATATTGTCTTGGATAAAATCACAGACTTAATAATCTGCTTAATAATCTGGTTAAATAAGAGGTATCACATAATTATAAATTTTATTTAAAGTACATAAGGGTTATATATTATTATGACAGCTACTAAGTAGGGCAGGACCAGCTCGAATGTCACACTGATGGGGGATGGGATGTGAATTTAACATGTGTACCAATAACACTTTGTTTTACAGCACAATAAACCACTCCCATGCCTGATAAAAGAAAGCTTGTGAGGAAATCATTATTATATTTTTGTTTTACTTGGATAACTTGTCTGTGTACTTAATAAAGGATTTTCGACTGGAAACAGACTGCCTGCCTTGCTTGAATTGCTTTTGAATACCTAGTAATGCTGTACAATTATATATTTTCTATTATTATTTTTTGTTTTATTTTGTTTTGACTTAAGACGAGTTTAAGTTCGTTACTTCTACTACTGTTGTCTGATCTCATTAATATACAGTGATTAACTAGAAATATATGGACTGAAAATCTTCCACACAGAGAAGTTTCTTACACTGTTTTGTTTTTGGACCCACTACACTTTAGTGGGTTGTTTTGAGACTTTGGGGATACCACGGAGATTACTTGTTTGATGTTTCTAGGTCAAAGACAAAATACAAAATGCCCTCTCTCTCTATCTCAGAGAGTTATTAAATTAATATCAAATATCACTGCTGGGTTAAGTTGGATGACATCACTTTTTGTCACCTGACTTTAGTTCCCAAGCTAAACCCCCATTGTCAGAAACTACCAGCATTTAACATCTCCTTGTGAAAATTACATAAATAAAGGCTTTTCATCAGATGATGGCAGATCCTAGAAGTCCTAAAACAATAAAGTACTTCTACATTTCAAGCCTAGTAATTATCTGTCTTTCAAGGCAACACAGAGAGTCCCCTAATATTGACATCATGTCTCCTGTTGACTGAAACTAAAAGATAACATGTTAATGGCCCAGCTGTAAAGTAACTTAATTTCCTATTCTTCTGAAGTTTTGCAAGTTAATATTCTATGTTCCAGTAGGGTACACTGTGGATACATCTTTTAAGCTCAGTACTATACAAATCCTGTTCAACACATACGTCTGAACCAGCAGTTTGATACACACATAACGTACAGTTATAATATAGTGGTAACACAAGCAATTGCATCTTACTGATATTCGCAAATGACATATAACTATTTACAAAATTCCAGATAGCTGTGCTGGCAGAATATCCTTCTGTCACACTTCTATATAAATCATATTGGTATTCACAAATGACATATAATTATTTACAAAATTCCAGATGGCTGGGCTGGCAGTATTTCCTTTTGTGACATCCCATCCCCCAGCAAACTCAAGCGAGTTTTTCAAGTGAAACTTGAGAAACACTGCTTGAGATGGTGAGTCTATCTGGAAATAGACTACCCCATTACCTCTCTTCAGAGCTCATCTGCTTTGGCATTGCTGACCCCAGTACAGTGCTGCACTGTCCTATCATATGCCTGCAACCCTATGCTCCACCATAGTTCATAAGTTCATAGGTTTATAGGTAGGTACTAGGCTATCTGCCCGAGGGCATTTATAAGCCTAGCTAGAGTGTGTAGGCTTTCGCTACCCCACTGATTAATTAACTGATCCTCTGTCAAGCAGAGCCAATGAAGTGATCCCATTGGTGTATTTTCTGTTACCCATCCACTCGTCAAGGTTTCTCTTGAAGAGTGCTAGTGAGGGGCTCTGCCTGATGTAACCTGGAATTTTGATCCAAAGCATGGGGAGTCTCTGTGACAGGAATCTCTCCCTCCAGCATGTTCTATTTATTGTTGTGGTGAGGTTTAGCTCACTAGAGCGTGTGGCTCGCAGTGACTTGGATTTCTTTAGCTGGAGCATGTCCATCAATTCTGAGTTGGAAATGGCTTTGTAAGTCAGGCAGAGATCACCTCTGAGTAAGCGATACGCCACTGAGTACAGCCGGAGTTTTTTCAGTCGGGCTGCATAGGACATATGTTTGAGGCCAGTAATCCTCTTGGTGAGGTACTTTTGTGGTCTTTCCAGCTGTTGGAAGTGTCTTGTGAGGTACATCCCATATGGGGCATTGTACTCTATGATGGGTCTAATGAGTGACAAGTAGAGGGGCACTATAACATCCTTATTTCTAGATGTGAACCCTTTAGTAATTAGATGGGCCACATAGAAGGATTTCCTAACTACTTTGGCAATATGATTGTCAAAGGAGAGATTACTATCTACCTGGGTCCCCAGATCTCTTATTACCTCTTCTGTATTAAGGGCGCTGCCACCTATGTAGTAATTCATGGGTGATTTGTTTTTCCCAAACAGGATGACTATGCATTTTTTGGCATTTAGCTTGAGGCCATGACTTTGACACCAGGTGTCTGTCTCAGTAAGGCCCTTTTGGAGGATGTCCGTGTCAGCTGGAGAGTCAATTATGGCTCCCAGTTTGCAGTCATTGGTGAACTTGGTTAGCCATAGTCCTCCTGTGTTTACCTGTACTTCTGAGAAGTATATGCCGAACAGTAGGGGTCCCACTTGTGATTGGTTTAGAGTCAGACCTGGAGCCAGCTATTCTTACTGTGTGAGTTCTGTCTGTAAGCCAGTTGGCAACCCATCTTGTGACGTAGGGGTTTATGTTCAGGCTGGTGAGTTTTTCTGTAATACCCGAGTGGGGAATGGTGTTGAAAGCCTTGGCGAGTTCAAGGTAGGCTGTGTGAACCACCTTTCCCCTCGTCTATGGCCTTGGTGACTGTCTTGAAGAAGCCAACCAGGTTTAGTAGGCATGATCTGCCCTTAACAAAGGCAAACTGGGTCGGGTCTAGTGTTTGGTGGCTCCCAATGTCTTTGCTAATGAGTTCCATGATAATGCGCTCCATAGCCTTGCAGACCAGGCTAGTCAGGCTTATGGGGCGATAGTTACCAGGGTCAGTTGTGGCCCCTCCTTTGTGGAGAGGAATAACCATTGCTGTGTGCCATTCTATGGGCATGTAGCCAGTGGAGAGGCTGAGGTTGAACAGCGTGTTTAGGTGGGGGGTTAGTTCATTCTGTAGTTCGTGCAAGACGTAGCCTGGGACACCATCTGGTCCCATTGAAGCTGTGTTTTTGGCTTTTGAAAGGGCTGTTTTCACCTGTGCATCTGTGATTTTTGGGACATTATGCTTTTCCGGTATTGTTGTGGGCCCTTTAGGAGGTGAGAGGGGGGTGAAGTTTGCACTGAATCTATCTGCCAGGATGTTGGCAATATCAGTGGGCTCAGTATATTTTGTGCTATTTTGCACTAGTTCAGTGCATATCAGCGAGTTGCCACTTAGATTCTTAACATAGCTAAAGAAGGCTTTGTGGTTATCTTTTGAATCCTTGGCTATTTTTCTTTCGAAGTTGGCCTTAGATGATTTCATAAAGGACCTTAGTTTCTTACTGATACCGATCAGGGATGTCTTTCCTTCTTGGGATTTGCTTTTTTTCTGAACTAGTTTCCTCCTACTATTGTATAGCCTGTTTATTGCAGGGGTCCACCAAACTGATTTCCTTCTCTTAGAGGAGTGAGTCTTGGTTTTGCTAGGGATGGCATGATCCATGCATCCTTGTAGGTGCTCATAGAGTGCATTTGTAAAGGTTTCTGCATCTTGGGCAGCATTATCCTTTAGCGTGGGGGCTGTGAAACTTACCACCTCTGTCTTAAGTAAGGTAAAGTTTGCTTTAGAAAAGATTTTACTGTGGTTTCCTTAATTGGGGGTGGTGGTGGGGTGTGGACATCCAGAGTGATTAGTTTATTGTCTCATCTAACCAGTGACGGGTTGACATCCGGTGTGGAACACCTGTTGCCCATGTTGGTGATGACCAGGTCCAATATGTTTTCACCTCTGGTAGGGAAGTTTACCAGCTGATCCAGGGTGTTTGAGTTGATGAATTCCAGGAAGCGCTGGGCCTGGGAATTTGTACTCGAGTAGTTTCCCCAGTGGTAATTGAAATCACCCAATAACAGGGTGTTTGTTAGGACCGTCATGTTTTCCAGTGTCTCCAGAAAGGTGGAGTGGTAGTCCTGGGTCATGGAGGGTGATCTGTAGCAGGCCACAATTTGCATTGCAGATTTGCCCGATGTTAGTTGCACATGAATTATCTCAGAGGTATCATGCTGCGCCACTAACCTGGAAGTGTAGGTATCCTTGATGAATATGGATACACCTCCTCTTTTTGTGTTTCGGTCCATGTTCTGTGGCTGAAACGTGTGGTATGAGTTGTAGCCCAGTAGTGCTGGGGTGCTCTCTGGAGCCTTGAACCAGGTTTCAGTTACTGCACAGATGTCGATGTTCTCCATACTGAGGAGTGCTTTGAGTGCGTGCATTTTGAGATTTAAATTCCTGGTGGTTGAGTAGCATAACCCTCAGTTTTTTTGTTAATTGTGCTGTTTACGGAGGTGGGTTTTACTTTTGAGCCTTGCCTAAAAAAGGCACTATGGGGGCAGCAAGAGCCTTGGCCAATATTCGAAAGCCTATGGGTGACAGGTGCAAGCCGTGTCTTGTGAAGCAACCTGGCTTGTCGAGCATGTCGTCCCAGGCTGACAGACACTGGATCCCCTTTGAGTGACACCAGAAGCTTAGCCAATTTTTGAAATTGATCATTTTTTTTTATACTGAGGTATCATTCTTGGTGAGGGCAGGATGCTACTCAGGTTCAGAGTCATACCAGCCTGGGCTACATGATCAGAGAGCTCTTCCATGTCTCTTTTCATGTAGTCCAGAGAGGTACATCTCAGTTCATTCACACCAACATGAACAATGACAGAGTCATATTTGTACTTGTTCTGGAGTGACCTGAGTGCTTGTGTTATGTGGCGGATTCTGGATCCCGACAGTCAGCTAACAGTAACCTTCTGCTTGTCCAGCCTAGTGAGTGGGACATCAGTGTGCCTGACTATAGAGTCACCTATTACTAGTGTATTAGGTATGTTATTTCGCCTTAAGGGCTGTGATTGTGCGGCACACTGATTTTGTGTTTTATGCATTGTCTGGTTTGTGACGGGAAGTGCAGGTTGTTTGGGTGTCTGCTCTGGAGGTCTCTGATGCTTTTGAAGGTTTTTATTTAGAGCCTTCGAGTATGATTTTGTGTATTTATGTGTATTTTTTGCCAGTGCTGTTTTAGTAGGTCTGTGTGCGGCTGGAGTTGTGATGCAAGTGTTAACCTTCCCCTCTTTACTGTCTGTTCCAGTCTTGGGTGGAGACAGCTTAGCTTCCAGTTTGGCTGTATAATTGCATTTCTCGCATATGTTAGTGTTTTGTGGTAGGAGGAGAGGGTTGTCTGTGTACATGAGACAGTTGTAACATTGCCTCAGGATACCCAGATTCACCAGCTGGACTGGAGAGTGCACCTGAAGTTGCCCTTTGGTCATACCTGAATAGTAGGGTGAACTGCTTAGTCGCTTGGTTGGTGAAAGGTGAATAAAGAGCCTTGCCCTGCTGGGCAATCAGTGTCAGGGTATATTAGTGCTTGCTATTAGGTCTGCACAAGTGCTGGGCTGTAAGATGCTCTTTGAGTGCTTAGGTTTAAAGTTAGACTAGTTTCAAGGGAAAAACTGAAGAGGAGACTTAGTGGAGCCGGGAATAATTTAACAGTAGCTAACCGACACTGCCCAGTGCGCAAAACTGTGCAAACGCGGTTTTTATAGTAGGGAAATGAAAGAGATAGAAATTAGCCCAAAATGGCCAATAAACTACTAACTTCTGGGCTGGAACCACTCCTCCAGGGACAGATAGGTTGCTCAAAGCTCCCTTCTCTCACAGGCTCACAGGTGAACAGAGAATCTTCCTTCTATCCAAGTAAGGTATGGGCAACTCAGAAACTAGTATCACAGCCCTGAATTCAGCACTAGCCTGAAAACTGGATTATACTAGCTTAGAAAGGTGGGAAACAAGAAATTTGTTTTGATTTTTTTAAAGATAAGGCAAAAACAGTAAAAAATACACTTAAAACAGCTTTAAACAACAACAAACGATCAGAAAAGGCTATCGCACTTTAGTGTGTAGCCTACAACAATTAAACAAATTATTTAAACAAAAAACAACTTTTTAAAAGTGCAGGCAGTCAAATAAGTATAATATGTGAAAAAAACAAGCTTTTAAATCACAATAAACACTGGGAAATCTGTGTTTAGGCAGAAAACAGTTAAGTACAGCAAGAAAGTATTGAAAACAGATACTTAATCACTCCAAAGTCTCTCTTCTAAGCTAGAAGGCTTGTATTAGTTTAAGGCTTTCTAGTGCTACCCAGTAGGTTAGTTACAGGAAAGATGGGAAACAAGCACAGATGTGGTCTTTTAAACCAGAAAGTTGAAAGAGACGGACAAACTGTCCAAATGGTCAATAAACTACAATTTCTGGGCCAAGAACCTCTCCTCTCATGGTAGACAGGCTACCTACTGCATACCACTCCCACTGATAAGCTAGAAGGCTTTCTTCCAACACAGAAAGGCTTGTGGGGCTCAGAAGCTTACCAACAGTCCTGGATACAGCAACTCTGTATCTGGACTAGGCTAGTTACAGGAAAGGTGGGAAACAAGCGCAAATGCGGCTTTTAAACCGGAACGTTAAAAAAGATGAAAAAAAACTGCCCAAATGGCCAATAGCTACAATTTCTAGGCCAGGAACCACTCCTCTTGTGGTAGATAGGCTGCCTAATGCTTACCACTCCCACTGATAAGCTAGAAGGCTTCCCTCCAACACAGAAAGGCTTGGGGGGCTCAGACGTTTACAAAGAGTCCTGGATACAGCAAATCTGTACCCGGACTAGAATAGTTACAGGAAAGGCGGGGAACAAGTACAAACATAGACTTTTAAGCCAGCAATTAGTAATTTGGGATTTGGCTAGCTGGCTCCCAGCAGCCATAGATCCCCCTAAGACTCCTCCTGCTTGCTACTGCAAATACTTAGCACCAGGCCTCCCTATCATGGTAAGGTTTCATCGGGTCTATATTAAAATACCAAAACCTCACTTATGTGAATACCTAAACACCGATACATAAATAGTGAACTGCAAAAAACAACGAATGTCCTGAAGCACAAAATTCAAAATATCAAATTGCCATAGTTGGCCAACCCCACTGCCTGCTACGTACTACCTACCCAAACAAAATAAATAATCCACACTTCCCCATATCTACACTTCACCCATATATCCCATATCCTAATCAAACATTCACTACACACAAATGTATCTAACTATAAACAAACGACACCCAACTACGAGAAAAGTATAATTTACGTATACATTCAGCTACACAACTATATTACTATACATACACTTAACATAACACTACTTCTAACCCTAAAGTAACAGTTGCATGTATGACTATGTATGCACTTACCTTAACCCGCATAACCCTAATGTCCGTAACTATTGCACATTTACGTTAGGGAGCTATACCGGATAAGGGCCAACTATGACAGTTAGATATTTTGGATTTCATGCTTCAGGACGTTCTGTATTTTCGCAGTTCACTATATATGTGTCGGCGTTTAGGTATTCTCGTAAGTGAGGTTTCGCTATTTTAATATAGACCCGGTTTCATCATGTCAACATGGTGCAGTTTATGTTCCTGCCTCCTGTAGTTAACATCACTGACCTTCCTTACCACTTTGAAGGGTCCCTCCCAAGCTGACTGCAGCTTGTTGTGTCAGACAGGAATGAGAACCATTACTTGCTGTCCCACAGCATACTGTCTAGCTTGAGCATTCCTGTCATATCAGACCTTGTTCTGCTGTTGTGCTTCTGCCAGGTTCTCCTGGGCCAATCCCATGAGTTCTCTGAGCCTTGTCCTGAGGTTTAGGATATATGCCACAACAGACTCCTTGTGGGATTCACACTCACCCCTCCACTCATCTAAAATCAAATCTAGATGTCCCCTCACCATATGCCCATACAGTAACTCAAAGGGTGAAAAACCTGTGGATTCCTGGGGCACCTCTATGTAAGCAAACAACAGATGAGGCAAATATTTGGACCAGTCCCTCTTAAACTGGTTTGCAAATGCCCATAGCATTGTCTTGAATGTACAGTTTAACCATTCAACCAGACCATTAGTCTGGTGATGGTAGGGAGTGGTCTTTTGGTGCTTCACCCCACAGTGCTTCCACAGATAAGCCAACAGGTCTGACATGAAATTGGCATCTCTTCCAGTCAATATTTCTTTTGAGAAACCTACCCTGCTGAAAATCTCTAACAAGGCATTTGCAACCTTACCTGCCTCAATGGAGGACAATGTCACTACCTCAGGGTATCTGGCAGCATAATCTACTACCACTAGGGTATACTTTTTTCCTGTGGAAGTTGGGGTGCTCAGAGGCCTCACAATATGCATAGCTATCCTCTGAAATGGCTCCTTAATCACAGGCAAAGGCATCAAAGGAGCTTTCACCTTGTCACCTGCCTTGCCTACCTTTTGGCACTGCTCAATGGTCCTGCAGTACCCTGTTACATCTCTGGAGATCCTAGGCCAATAAAAGGTCTGCATAATATGTCTCTTTGCATGCTTTATGCCCATATGACCTGCAAAGGGAATATCATGGGCTATGGCTAGGAGTGCCTGACGATAATCTCTGGGGACTACCAACTGCTTTATTCTGTCAGCCTCTAGCCCTCCCTCAGGGGTCCACTCTCTTTACAGTAACACTTTGTCCCAGTATACAGATTCCCCTTTCCCTAGACAATCAGGTGCCTCACTGGTTACCTCCCTCAGGCCTGGTAATGAAGGGTCTGAGAGCTGAGCCTGTCTCAACTCTCTCTTTGTAACCCTTCCCAGCTCCCCTTCCACAGGAAGTCTGGTATTCTCTAACAGCAGTGCCTCGCTGTCTGCCTGGATACTACTACTCACCTCTGCCCTTGCAGTAACTCTGTCCAAGGGAGCATCAGTACCCACAAGCAGTTGTGGCTCACCTTCAGTCTCACTGCTACAGGGTAGCTCCCTCCCTGAGGTAACCACCACACCAGTCCTGACTTCAAGTCTGTGGTCTGTCTGGGTCTCTCCCAGACTACCAGACCCACATGCTTGCCTCCAAGACCGACTGCATGTCATTGCATGCACACAAGGTACTGCATTATCAAAATCATTCCCTATCAGGACATCTGCATTGATATTGTCAAACCCACCTACTTGCTGGCTTCCTTTTATACCCTCCCAGTCAAGGTGAACCCTAGCCAAAGGTATTTGGAATGGGATCCTTCCAAAAGCTCTGACTGGAGCAGACTGCCCAAGCAAGTAGTGCTCCTCCTTAACCATTGCAGGCTTCACAATGGTTAGGTCACAGGCTGTGTCTGTCTTAACAGTGGCCTCTTTTCCATCTACTAAGATAGGATATAACCTCTTGTGGTAGTTTGGTACCCTTTCTGTCTTGAGACAACTTACTGTTGGAATTTTGTCATTCCCACTTACTGACTCTCCCAACTTTTGTTCCCCACCTTGCCTTCATGGACATCTATATGCTACATGGCCCCACTGGTTGCATTTATAACATTTAACCCTTGGTTCTAGATGTGTAGCTGGACTAGTGGCTTCCCCTGCTTATGGTGGTCTCTGTTGAGGCAGACTAGGCTGCCCACCATGGGTTCCCATAGACCCATGAGCAGCACTGGGTATCCCTTTCCTGTGCAGTGATGCCCTGCTTGCTAGGTATAGGTCCCGCTTTTTCCCCAACACATCTGCTGTATTACATTCTCTATTTATTAACCAGATTCTCATGTCCTCAGGCAAAGTGTTAAGGGCTTGTTCCCTCACCAAAATGTCTGCCAGCCCTTTAAAAGTGGTGACCTGACATCCACTCACCCACTTATGAAAATAAGTGCTTAGTTCAGCAATATATTCACACACACTTTCATCTGCCTTGCGTCTATGCTCAGGAAACGTTTTTTTCTATAAGCTTCAGGTGTTAACTTAAAACATTCTAACAAACAATTTTAATGGTGTTATAATTTAAGCAATCAGTATCACACAATTTAGAAATAGCAATTGTAGCTTTCCCATGGAGTAAGGGGGTCAGGAACTGTACCCAGAGCCCTTGGTCAACATTATACTGTTTACATACCCTTTCAAACATTTGAATGAAACTATCAAAATTATCCCCATCAGTAAACTGTGGAAAAAATTTACTGACCTTTGTTGCTTCTGTGGTTTGGTTACTCCCTTCCCCATTACCTCCATGGCCCTGGTGAAGAGTCAGCATATCTTTTTCATGTTACATCTGCCTCTCATTCTCTTCAGCTTTCAGATGTCACAGTCTCTCTGCTACTTCTACTTCCATTTGTTTCTACTGCCGCAGTCTCTCTGCTGAGTCTATTTCCAAACATTTGGCCTGTAGTTCAAGTCTCTTTAACTCCAGACAGATTTTTAAGTCATCTGTGGAAAGGTTGAACTGTTCATTTTCTGAGAGTTATACCTCCACAAGGCCAGCCTGATTATCCCCCAGATTGCTGATCCGTGATGCAGCTGTGCCCAAGGCTGCAATCATTTCTGCCTTAGTCAGGCTGGCATGCACCGGTCCTTTGGCTTGGCACATCTCACCCAACTGGCTCCTTATCAGCTTGCCATACTCCTCTGCGGACATCCTTGGTTGGTCTCTCTGACTAACTAAGCTTACAAAAAAATAAATAAAACAATTATGATATGGAACTCTGAATGTTCACTGCGTGGCTGATTTAGAGTACAAACACCTTCAGTGACCACTGTTTACAGGCTACAGGAATTCAATATCCACACCACTTCTAACCAATTAATATGTGATGTGGATATCCCATCACTGCCAAGCAATTAATATGTGATGCCCCAACACTGGTTCAGTAATCAAGAAGCCAAAATCCTCACCACTGGCAACAGTGGGGGATGTACACACTGGGAGGATGACAAGTACACACACAGTAAGTTCAATTTCCCTTAAGAGCACACAGAGACCACAGTCAGTCTGGGGCTAGTTTCTCCCTCTTTCTCCAGATCCCCATTAAGACTCCCCACTGGCACAGCTATAGAGTTGAGATCTCAGCTGAGTAGCCAAGCTAAGACCTCCAGCACTCTCTCTCTCTGTCCAACCAGTGCTTCATGTCCTTGCCCAAGTAGCTGACACACACGCACACACTTTGAGATTTGATTTATACATAAACACACACACACACACACACACACACACACACACACACACACACACACACACACACACACACACACTCCTGGGAATAGCTACTACCTATGCCTCCTTTTGCCCAGACCATAAGGTAGTTGTCCCTGCCACCAGCCAGCTCTTTATCAACTAATTTAAGGACCTTGGCAAAGGGTGTACAATCCTACTGTGTAGTGTTACTATTAATCCAACTGGTAGTTTGACCAAGAACAAGGCTATTTTATATCATTCCTCACTCAGGAATTATTGCTAAACTCACCAAACTAGGCATCAACCCCTATATCATTAGGTGGGCTGCAAACTGACTCACAGATAGAACCCACAGTGTGAAAGTTGTGGACTCCAAGTCAGACTGCCCACCATTAATGAGTGAAGTCCCACAGGGATCGGTCCTGAGTCCTCCCCTGTTTAGCATCTACCTTGCAGAAGTCCAGGCCAACACGGAGGGACTCTGGCTGACCATGTTTGCAGACAACTGCAAGCTGGGAGCCATTATTAACTCCCCAAGTGATGCAGACATCCTACAGAAAGGCCTCACTGACACCAATGACTGGTGTTAAATCCATGGCCTTAAGCTTAATGCCAAAAAATGTGTCATTATCCCCTTTGGGAAAAACTCAGTTCCCACTAACTAATACACTGATGGGAGCCCACTGAACACTGAAGATGTTATAAGAGATCTGGGGGCACAGGTTAACAGCAACCTCTCCTTTGACCACCACATTGCCACTGTGGTCAGAAAGTCCTCCAGTGTGGCACATTTTATTACCAAGGGTTTTACATCCAGGAACAAAGAGGTCATCATCTCTCTCTACTCTTCCCTTATTAGACCAATCATCGAGTATAATCGCACATTTGGCATGTACCACACTAGACACCTGCAACAGCTGGAGAGGCCACAAAAGGACTCCACGAAGAAGATCCTAGGCCTGAAACACATGTCCTACATGGACAGACTCAAAAAACTCCAGTTATTCTCTGTCTCATATCGTCTTCTAAGAGGCAATCTCTGCTTGACTTACAAACCCATGTCTGACCCAGCTCTGTTAGAAATGCTACATCTAAAGAAATCCCAATACCTCCCACCACATGCTCCAGAGACCTCAACCTCATCACAATCAACAGAACATGCTGGAAGGACAGGTTCATAACCCAGAGACTTCCCATGCTATGGAATAGACTTCCCATAAATGTTAAGCAGAGCACCTCAAGGGCCCTCTTCAAGAGAAATATTGATGAGTGGATGGGAAATAGAAATTTCACTATGGGGATCACTCCAGTGGCTCTACTTGATAGAGGTACTGGGAACTAACGTCGGGCAGCACAATTCCAGGGCATGTCTATGGGCTAGGCTTGTAAAGACTCCAGGGCCATTAGCCTAGTACACACCTACGAACCTAGGAATGTATGAGTGGCCTACAGTGTCATCAAATACATATGCAAGTACTCTCAGAGCTTAAATATGTCTCACAGATATCAGCCACAATGATCGGTTTAAATATATTTAATAATAAATAATAAAAGAACAAGAAAATACTCAATAAATCATCACAGTAAATTCAGAGTTCAAAATCACAGGACATATTTAAAACAGCATTGCAGGACAGTCTCAAATAAATAAAGAAAACATCTAAGCTGTACTTCACTATATTCCTAATTGTAACTAAATAAATAGAAAATAAGCACTTTGGAGCTCCAGTCAAGTGGTAAAACAAATACATTTTTAATACTGAATAAATCACAAAATGAAATAAACTACAAAACGCTTAACTGATTCACATCTTTTTTCATCCTTAATAGAACTTCATCAGATGTAAAACAATCATTAAAATCAATTAAGCCTTTATATATACATTTCAAAAAACAATTAACCATTCAATATCAACTTTAACCTCAACTCATAAATATTCATAAAGGCATGCTGACACAGTCATGAATATTCAAAGAAGAGTACATTCATGTTTAAAAAACATTCTTAAAACCACTTTCTATTAAATGCTTACAAAAGATATAAATAGTACCTTTTTTCTAGAAGATATAAGTAAATCCCTGGGATTCATGAAGCTTGGCGCAAGGACGGCGTTAGCCTTGCACCGAGTGTGCGGAGTGTGATGGTACAGCAGCACTATATGCATATTAATGAAGGCGCACTGCTGCACCGTCCACATGCACAGGAAACGTGCGCAAGTGCAGGGGGCATGTTTAAGCGCTGCACGGAGACGTGAACATGTCGGCTACAGTCGTGCAACCTAAAATGCTGACTAGTACAGCCTGCCTCTAATAGTAATCATCCTGTCAGTGTCCGTGGATACTGAAATGCATGCAAAGCATACAAGAGAGTTCCGCGAACGCCAACATAAAAATCACAGGAGTAAACACACAAGCACGCAGATGAATTTTGAGTCCCCGTCCCTCAAACAATTACATTTAAAACCCCGTGTCTGTATTTCATTGTAGTGTTGATTTTTATACCAAGTGGAAGCGAAATGCAGCGTGTATGTGCACCGCTGCCCTTTGCTAAGCCTAGCCCAGTGGTCAGAGCATTCGATTAATAACTGCCCATTCACAGTCCGAGTCGTCCTTGTCTGGACGGCCCAAAAATGAATGGGTATAATCTGGGTCAACCTACCATGTCATGAAAGATAAGTATTTGCATGTACCTATGTGTGTGAAGTACAGCATGTGGAAGACCAAATATGCTAGGGTTGGTCTCAAAACCATAATGGTACCAGAGATATGTAGAGTAGGCAATGTGTACCACTGTCTTTGCCATGGGCTAACACCCAGGGAAGGGATGGATGGTGTGTATGTGGATTTTGGGGGGTGATGGGTAATGTAATAATCCGCCAAGGGGAGACTGGGTCGGATGTATAATAGGTGAACTGGAGGTGTACGAGGGTGCAGTGGGAGAATCCAAAAGGAAACTAAAGAGCATACATTCACATCCCTAATACACCCTGTCAGGTCATATTGCAGAACACAATCCCACTAACATATGAACATTAAAATGTACGATACACATGTACAGAAATGGTACCGGCTCACACCACATAATGGTTTGGCCTGAACTGAGCCATCCAACCCCTACACACCTGGATACATAATTGAATACCCATCATCCCCTCCACAGCACACACCCCCCTTGCTGAACGTCCACCAAAACCACCCATACTCGGGCTGCTAGCTTGGGCCAGCCATATCTGCACATAGTGCCCCCTACCCACATCTAGTAGGCAGTCTCACCCTAAGCAGTCCCAGGCCTGCAAACTAGGTATCCCATGCATGTATAACCCTCCCTCATTTTCATATCACCAAAAGAATGGTGTCAATGGCGTTCACAATTTTTGGACATCCCTCGTGGGATAAGTGTCTGTTCTCAAGATTAGACATGGTGGCACAACACGATTCCAACCACCCGTTGACATCCAGACACAAGTCGGATTAGCATTACTTGTCCACAACCCTGCTCAGCCTCCACCTGGTCCTGCAGAACCTACAACCCGGGATTAAACACCTGACCATGATGCATGTCTCCCCACGTGCATTATCGGGAATATATACCTTTCACAAGTTCATAAGAAGTTTCTCCATAGCCATCTTCCAAATAGTACACGTTCACAAATTGTATACCCTGTCCAGGTTCCACATCGTAATGATGAACAAAACCCCTGTATACAAACAGTACAGGTCCCTCCCGGATGTGGGTGTTCATATACATGGGCATGTATAACCCCAGATATGTAGTCGTATATCTATAAATGTACATACTTATATTCACATAGCTACACATTACACATACATGCATATAAGTAGTTGTCAAGTATGTGTCCTATTCATAAATGTGTATACTTGCAAATGTATACATAAGTCTCTCAGACACATATGAACATTAACATGTACTATACATAGGTACACCAACCAACTGTCACATTTGTTGCCAGTAGTGTGGAATGCCTGTAGTAAAGTCATATATCCTAACTACCATCCATGCAGAATGTATCACGGATGGTTTAGTGGTCAAACCAGTGACTATGGTGTTTCTGTTCCTGGCCCATGCCATGCAAGGGCTGCTAATTTTATATGATGCCCAGAATAATGGCTGTCGGATATAGGGTGAGTAAGGCACATTCAAGCAGATGTAAGCGGGTATGAGCGACGGTAAGTGGCGGTCATTTAACAGCATGGGAAATGTAAATAAGCATGTAGGTGTATATGCATGTACATATATATAAATAAATAAATATATATATATATATATATATATATATATATATATATATATATATATATATATATATAGATATATAGATATACATATATATATATATATATATATATATATATTTAGCCATGAAGAAAGAACATGGTCACAATAAAGCGTTCATAATGAATGTGAAGGAAAACAGCAGCGGAACCCCTGAATTATTTAGTGCTGTCATATCAAGCTGGCCAGAGATGAGCAAACCTCCTGCGTCTCCAACCACAGGTAGGATGCTAACAGTGGGACTATCTTTGTCCACGTGCTAAGTCTGACTTTCAAGCAGGTACAAGGCAGTCCCAGTCTCCAGTCGGACGAGCCGAAAACCTGATGGCTATTTGAACACCCTGACCATTATATGAGCGTATGTTCCAGGACTATAAGCTTGGGACATCGGAATATACTTGGAGTGAGTCAATGTGCAGGATGGGTCTAGAGTGGTAGGGAGTGGCGCATGTGTAGTGGTGTGTTTTTTCCAACTGGAGAATGGATGACTGCTGTGTTAGTGAAGTGTTGTGATGTGTGTTCGGGTAACTATGAACCATGGGTATACATGCAAATGAAGCAGCACAGCAATATTGTAGTTGTTAGAACATCCGCCTAATGAGCAGACATTACCGGTTCGACTGCAGCACACACCATTTACGATGCGGAATCCATATATAAGCATATTCTGACATTTTATGCTGTGTAACGATATAATACCATTGAAATGTGAACTGGATTTACGTATCACAGTAAGAATGGAGAAGGTGTTTGCGTGATGGGAAGTGGCAGTGAAATATGGTGAAATGGAAAACCGTTGCTGAAAAGTGTTGTACCCACCCTTTGTCCAACGGCCTTTGGTCTGGCCAGCAACACAATAAACCGCCTCTGCAAGGCTCGACGTCAGGACCCTACACACCACAACCAATGTGATTTACCGCTAAGCCACGGCAGTTATACTTAACTCTGATGTTATCACAAACATAGCAGACAGCACAGTCATTCAGCAGTCTGATCAAAGAAAATAATCATGTAGATGTATATGCATGCGTACGTACAGATATATATATATATATATATATATATATATATATATATATATATATATATATATATCTGTTAAGAATGAACATGGTCACACTAAAGCATTCATAACGAATGCGAAGTTAAACAGCAGTAGAACTCCCGTAGTATTTAGTGCTGTCATATCAAGCTGGCCAGAGGTGAGCAAACCCCCTGCATCTACAACCACAGGCAGGATGCTAACAGTGGGACTAACTCTGTCCACATGCTAAGTCTGACTGTCAAAAAGGTACACGGCAGTCCCAGTCCCCAGTCAGAAGAGCGGAAGACTATTTGAACACCCTGACCATTATATAAATGTATGTTCTAGGACTATAAGCTTGGGACATCTGAATATACTTGGAGTAAGTCAACATGCGGGATGGGTCTAGAGCAGTAGGGAGTGTCGCATGTGTAGTCGTGTGGTTTTTCCAACTGGTGAATGGATGTCTGCTGTGTTAGTGAAGTGTTGAGGCATGTGTTCGGGTAACTATGAACCATGGGTATACATCAAAATGAAGCAGCACACCAATAGTGTAGTGGTTAGAGCATCCAAGCTCAACTATAGCACATATCATTTTCCATGTGGAATGAATGTCAGTCTGCTGTAAAACCAACATAATAACATGTTTAAGTAAACTTGAGTATCGCATGGGATTTTTATCCAAATCCATTCAGTCAAAGTGGTACTGTCATAACGAATAAGGCACAAGTAAGCACAAATAAGCAGCAGTAAGCATATATAACAAATAGTAAGCAAACCTGAGTGGGCTTGCATGGGTGTAAGCATTGCCCAGCATTGGGAATGTATATAAGTATGTACAGATGTAATATATATATATATATATATATATATATACACACACACACACACACACACATATATATATATATATATATATATATATATATATATATATATATATATATAGATAGATATAGATATATATGAAGAATGAACATCGTAACAATAAAGCATAGAAAAGGAATGAGAAGGGAATCAACAGCAACTATAATGTTATATAGTGCTGTCAGCGTATGTCATATCAAGCTGGCCAGGAGTGAGCAAAGCACTGCTACTCACACCACAGGCAGGGTTTTACCAGTGGGAGTAACATTGTTGATCTGCTAAGTCTACTTTACAAACAATCAGAGGGTAGTCCCCAGTGGGACTACTAAAAATTGACAGCATATTTGGATCTCCGTCCATTACACAAGCAAGGGCTGGTATGTTCAAGGACTAAATGGTGCGAGAGCATGATAATACATGTGTTGGGACAACATACGTGTAGGGCCCCTAACGCTGGGGGGAGGGCAATGTGTGGAGGTGTATCATGGCCATGAAAGCAACTAGATAATGGATGGATTGTATGTATGTTGAACTCGGGTGGGGTCGGGGAACCATGGGTATGTGATTATGGATCCAGGCATGTCATGGTTGGATGGCCTGGTTCTAAATGGACTGCCTCGTGGAGGCCAGCAAGTTAGTTATAAGTATGTATGCATACACACATGCATACATCTATATGTAGATGTACATTCCCTGTAACATATCCATTCCATTTGCAGACATAAACACATGAGTGTGCCCTTACAAACCTCGGCAGTAGATAGAATAATAGGTAGTGCATAAGAGGGAAGGGCCAAAATTGCTAAAACGCAGACGTGTGTACAATGTCTGAAGTCAGTGCTGTGCTGAATAAATCAAATGTGAGGACTGTCTCACACAGGGAATTATCCCCGTGATCTGCCTGCAATGGCAACTCCAATTACTAAACTGGTCTATTTGTAAATGAAACAGGCCGAACACGTACATAATTAGTTCTCGTGTAACATGTACGTTACATTATAGTCAGACTAATTAATTGATTGTAGTGTCATGTTAACGGGAGTAAGTATATAAGGAAGTAAGAGTCTAATCTTGACATAAAGACAACTGTGTCCAATGTGGGATAATGCAAATATTGTGATTAGTGTCCTATTGGTCACTCATGTCACCAGTGTTTGTGGACTAAACGTTAGGGATTCCTGAGGAATGTAGTGAGTCAACTGATGGGATGGGTCTACAGGGGTAGGGAGCAGCCAATGTGTACTGGTGTGGATACACCGTGAATCCAACTGGAGAATGGATGACTGTAGTGTTAGTGAAGTGTTGGGGTGGGTGATTGGGGAAGTAGGAGACATGGGTATATGGGTATATATGCAACTGAAGCAGCACAGCAATAGTGTATTGGTCAGAGCATTCGCCTAACGAACAGGCATTCACGGTCCGATTCCCACACTACCACATATCATTTACCATGTGGAATGTGTATATAAACATATTTACACATCGTATTGCTGTACAACCTACATAAGGACATGTACATGTGAACTGGAGTACTGCATGAAATGTGTAATTAATGTCATTCAATCTCAGTGTTAGTGACATAATGAATAAGTTACTATTAAGCAGGTGTAAGCACAAATATGCAGCAGTAAACATATCTAAGCACCAGTAAACATATCTAAGCACCAGTAAGCATGTTTAAGTGCGTTTGCGCGGGGGTACATGTCTGTTAATGGGGCAACACTGTTAATGCGGTTGCTGACCTCCGAGTCCTGTGTTAAACCACGTATTTGTGTTAGTCTTAACATGTGTGTGTAAAATGTAGATGTTACAGTTGTTCTCAGTTTGTGTTTACATTTTATCCATTTAACTGACTTCACACAACTGTTAACATTAACATCCAAACCACATGGCTTGAGTCTGGAGTTGGAGCTGGGCACCCGCATTGGAAGTGTTTGCTCGAAAGCAGCATAGTGCATAAACAAAGACAAAGGCCTACTATTACAGCAGTCTAGCCATTATAGGGAAGGCAGGCATTGTAGAAAACATTTTCATTGTCAAATACCCATCCACAACATCTCTAATTATACTAACTCGGCTGCTTTAAGCCGCAAGGATGCGATTACAATCAGTAAACAGTGATCATTTGTTTGTTAAGAGTGTCAGGCATGGATTTAGGAAGGCATCGCTGAGCCCAGAAATAACTGTGTTTATGGTGTATACATCTGTTGCTAATGTACAAGGCATTTACATAATCAATCCAGTCCATCTACCTTTGGCTTATTATAGTGTGCTGTCCTTACATATATGCTTGTATTCCTATCCACTGTGTGTGCAAGGTAGGGGTGGTGTATACTGACATGTGTCTACACTAAGAAGTGCAACTGCCAGATATGTCTGGACCAATGGTGTTTGCAGACATGGTTTTCATGTGTTTAAGTGTGTGAGCATGCCCAGTATGACCTTTCAGTATGTTGCTGACTGACATTGCCTTCATACCTTCAAGTGTGTGAGCATGCCCAGTATGGCCATCTGTATTGCATGTGTGGAACAAGTCCAGGTAGTTTGTACTGTGGTGCCGACCTTTGTGTTGTACACCGACAGGTAGCATGCTGAATCTGCAGGGTATCCATTGGTCATTTGGCATTGACTGTTGCTACATGTCTACATAGTGAGGGGGGGCACCTGACTGTTGCTATAAGTGTACGTTGGATGGTGGGGCACACCTGACACCTGTACATATTTGCTAGGACTGTACTGGTATGTCAAGTACTCCATTTCAGGGTGTAGTCTTACCTATTGAGCTGGCTAGAGGCATACCAGTGTACTACATATCTTAGCTTTAATTACCAACATATTAGTGTCTGACTTCCTAGCCTTCACAACTTACATCCAACTGGCTGCCCTGCTGTAGTCTGTCTGTGTGGGTCTGGGGGAGGGGTTACCCATAGGGCACAGTCAGAGGCCATAGTACAGCATTTGTTTGTGTCTGTCTATGCCTGTCCTGCTGGCAGAGACTTGTGTGGGCCTTATGGACACACATGCCACTCAGCCCATTACCTGTACTGGGTTTTGTCACCCTGTGTAGTACTGGCTACTGTGGCGACTCCAGTATGTTTTACAGATGTCATGGTGCCACTATGGGTGTCTACTGTCTGCTGCCTTAACATTCGGCCTCCCAATTTCCTTGCATGCTCACATCCATACCATAGCTACAGGTAACAACACATTCTACTCCATTTGGCACTTGGTAGGTTGAATAACTTACCTTGATGGTGTGCCAGATGTGAGGATGGTGCTGGAGGGCTGCCTATGTCGGATGCACATAGTACACTCCCTATACATGATTGAGCACAGGTAGTGTCATATTTGGAATCCCTTTTACTGTCTATGTGAGTCAAAGAAGGTGTCATTCCCTGTGTCCCTACTGTGTCAGTGCATATGCTATGTGTTGCCTCTTTGCCAAGGCCAGGTCATACTGGGCACGCCTCCTTCTGCCTACTGGGTCAGGCTCAGGTTGTTCCCCCTCCGAGTCTCTCTGAGCCTGTACAGGCCTTGGCATTGGTGGGGGTCTGTGTGGCCCTGCCCCATGCTGTTCCTGCTGCAGCTGTTTCCGAAGGATCATATTGTGTAGCATATCACATACCATAACAATTTGGGGGCATGTAACTGGTGAATACTGCAAGGCTCCACCAGATGTGTCCAGACACTGGAACTGTGTCCCGAGCCTCCCAAACACACGCTATATTATATGTCTGGCTTGTGCGTGTGTCTCATTATGGCATTGTTGTTCAGGCGTGTGTGCATTTCTGATGGGTGTCATCAGCCACAGCTCCAGTGGGTACCCAGCATTCCCCACTTGGTGACCGTAGGAGATGTCCATATTGGCAAATCTGTGGTACAGCTGCATCAGATGCCATATTTCAGAAT
The DNA here is from genome assembly GCF_019279795.1 of Protopterus annectens. NCBI lineage: Eukaryota > Metazoa > Chordata > Ceratodontiformes > Protopteridae > Protopterus > Protopterus annectens. The sequence goes on from NC_056726.1 coordinate 938,938,559, forward strand.
CGTCATAGCTTCCAGGGCAGCCAGCACACACATTCATTATAATGCCCTGGGCATCACATAAGACCTGGAAGTTGATGGAGGGGATGCCCCTGCAGTTGATGTAGGCCCTGCCCTGCTCACCGGGTGGTGCTTTGATGTGTACGTGCATGCAGTCTATAGCACCCACTACCCCAGGGTAGTCTGCTATTTGGTGGAAGAGACGCATATTGCTGGTCAACACCTCATGTGGGTTGAGGAAATATACGTACTCACTGGCATGTGCTGACATGGCATTCAGGAACCATAGGAATACTCTGGATGCTGATGCCTGTGAGATCCCCATGATATCCCTAGTTGTGCTTTGGGAGGTACCTGTGGCTAGTATACCTAGGCCTACACATACCTTGGTATCCACTGGGATGGGTTCCCCTCAGCCTGTTTGATTTGTCAGGTGTGGCCGACACAGCTCAACAATTTGCTGTAGGAGGTCTCTGTCCACCCTATAGCACTCCACTATCTCCAGCTCATGTAGCCCCTGGTAGAATACCCTGAGTATGTACACTCTTCTCTGTCTCCTCACTGTGGGTTGTTCGGCAGCATTCACATCCTCACCACCCTCCGCCTCTTGCACATGCTGTTCTATGTTGCCTGCTGCAGCCCTTCTCATTTTGTAGGTTTGTTTGATAAAATTTCCCCGCTTGTATACACCGGTGGTGTAGAGTGTGGAAAAACCAGAGAGGAATGTGTTTGCTTAGTTTATAGTAGTGTTTTGGGGTGGGCTGGTCTGCTGCCTCTGTAATTGGCTGATCCTGATACATTTATCCTGTCAGCTCAGCTAGTTCTCCTTGATTACTTTCCTACTGCTGTTACCCCTTCCGATTGCCCTAGGCAGGTTTAGACACACCCATAGATTAGCTGTGCTAAGCTGGGAGCAATCCCGAGCCACAGGGCTCCAATCCACTTACAGTATGCCTGACACACCCCCCATGATGTCACCCATATCCAAATCTTGCACCCGGCTATCTATACTCTTACACTCTTGGGACCTGCCTCACACCCTGGGGAAAACTGGGATTCATTAGCCTTCACCTCATTCGCATAGAATTGCCTGCTAATGCATAGTTACATGTCCCATACTGAGCCTCCCCTAAACTAACCGCTGTTTACTGTCATGCAAATCCGCACACACCTGCTCAAAACAGCTTAAAATTGCCTTACTCACTCCGTATCCAACAGCCCTTGTTCTGCCCAGCAACAAGATAACTGGCCTCTGCAAGGCTCGAAACCAGGACCTGGCACACCACAGCTGATGTGCTTTACCACTAAGCCATGGCAGGTATCCAGACATTGGTTGTTATCATGAACATATCATCTAGCACAGTCATTCAACAGTATAGGACATGTATTCCATTACGTAGATGTATGTATTTTAATGTCCATATATATGTATATATATATATATATATATATATATATATATATATATATATATATATATATATATATATATATATATATATATATATATATATATATATATATATGTATATATACACACATGCATAAATATAGATTATATATCCCAAGAACAATCCTCATGACACCAAAGCATTAGAAAAGAATGAAAAGGTAAACACCAGCAGCTCCTGTATTATGTATGGGTGTTAATTCCAGGGCGTGAGTTTTCTGTTCGACACATGGGCTCAGACTGTATTCTGGGTAATAATAGCATTGTTGACTTTACTCACCAGGCCTATTGCCAAATGAATGGGTATGTCTTGCCAACCCAGTCTCTTGGCTGATTGTGATTTATATGGCCACTATATAGGGAAACTACAAAACACGCTCCTCAACACATCCAGAGGCTAGACACTCGCAGCCTCCAACACATAGGGTGTGACTGACAAACACCCACCTGCTATGCCTTGTAATAGAACACCTACCTTAACACACTACAGCATTATGCAGTTACAGAACGCGCTACCGAGATTACTGGGTCATAACAATCCCAGAGGCTTATTCATAGGTGGGTGACATCATCAGCCTTGCCAAAGTTGAGTATAGGAATTGTACGGAGTGTGAGTACTCTAAAAAGCATGGTTCTGCCCACTGGCAGATGGACACACACACTTGGCATGTCTGGGATTAGAATACTGACCTAACTACTTTATCACACTACAGCATTACGCAGTTACAGATAGCGCTATCAAGATTACTGTATCACAATAATCCCAGAGGTTTATTCCTAGGTGGGTGACATCATCAGCCTTGCCAAAGTTGAGTATAGGAATTGTATGGAGTGTGAGTACTCTAAAAAGCATTTCTCTGTCCACAGACAGACTGACACACACACTTGGCATGTCTGGGATTAGAACACTGACCTAACTACTTTATCACACTACAGCATTACGCAGTTACAGAACACATTACCAAGATTACTAGGTCACAGTAATCCCAGAGATGTATTCCTAGGTGGGTGACATCATCAGCCTTGCCAAAGTTGAGTATAGGAATTGTATGGAGTGTGAGTACTCTAAAAAGCATTGTTCTGTCCACTGGTAGACAGACACACACACACACTCACACTTGGTATATTTGGGATTAGAACATCGACCTAACTACTTTATCACACTACAGCATTACACAGTTACAGAATGCGCTATCGAGATTAGAGGTGTATTCCTAGGTGGGTGACATCATCAGCCTTGCCAAAGTTGAGTATAGGAAATGTACGGAGTGCGAGTACTATAAAAAGCATTGTTCTGTCCACCAGCAGATGGACACACAAACACACACGCCAGTGATGGGATCAGAACACCTGCCTATCTACAGATCAGTATTACAGTACAATGCAGTTATGAGTTGCACCACAGAGATTACATATTCCAAAGCAGTCATCATGACCTTCTAGGATTGTGGACATCAACAGGGATGCTGACAGTTAAGATGTACATAGCTGTGAACCTGTGTATTTAAAGCAGGAGTCCATCCCGAACAGGAGTATGCCCTTCTGTGGGATGGACGACTACTATTACTATACAAGGTTACAATGGCCAAGCTCATACACATAGAAGCACATAACTTACACAAGGTGTCAGTGGGCATGCTCACACACTTAGTAACACAGGGCTGTTTGGAATGCACTATGAGTCCAAATACACAAGGCTGTACTGGGCATGCCCATACACTTAGTAGCACAGGGCTGTTTGGGATGCACTCTGATTCTAAATACAGAAGGCCACAGTGGCCATGCTCATACAGTTAAACATACAGAACATGTTGTAATGGTCTCCGGTGTTAGTAGTTGTCATTGTTAACAGGAACGCTGCACTACATGTATCTGACACTGGTTATCTAAACAACATCTGCTGCTGTCCATCACCTTAGATGTATCAGTCTATACCAAGCACAATACTACCACTCGCAGTAATTTCATGCTAGAAATGGCAACTGCTTGACCAATACAATGAGCCAATGTCCTGCTGTAATTACGAGGTTGTCCAGTGTCTGTCAGTATGGGATGACATGACTGACAGAAGACAAGCCTTTGTCACAGATCACATGCATCCATGATTCAAGGGAGTGGTGATAATACCTCATTTGCATATGCCCATATAGTGCCATTGCAAGGCAAATGACCTAAACACAGGATAACACCCTGACACCTAGAAGACAATTGCATTCTATGCTTATGCTAACCAGTGCTAAATGTGTTGCTGTTGTAATCACAGCTGCTCACCGTTGAACCTACAATGGGAAATACTGACATCTGTGCAGTGAGGAACACCTGGCTGAAGGCTCTGTAGTGCAGAATAGCACTACCACCATATAACTCAGAACCAGACATGTGGGCCATAACACTGGTATGGACCACTCCAGGTGGTGTTGTCCCCACATTCATAATGGCTTCTCACATGTACAGACCAGTACTCCAACATAAGTCATCACAGATGAGCCAAGTGCAGGTCACAGTGTCAAAAGCTGAATTCTAGGATGTAATCCTCAGACACTACCATGTCCTCAGACCACCAACACACATCCATACATGTGGTATGACATGTAATGGTACAACACCAAGTAACGTTTGACTGGTGGACTATACCTAGCCCTACAACAACTGTGCAGAGTACCCATGTACTGACACAGTTGCATTATTTGTTATGCAATGCAATGATACCACTGTTTGTAACCAGGTCAGCTGTACACATACCAGGGTCCCTCAGATATTGACAGCATTAACAGATGACTGTTGCTGTGCACCATTCAGTGTGTACACAGCCTGACATGAAGCTATGATTGTACAAGATGTTTATGTGGGGAGCAGATTGTTTTGACATTTGTGTAGGATATAACCTGGAATGTGGACAGGTCCCATACAGCCTGTATGTATGGCATTAGAGAGTGCAGCTTGTACCTGCATAGTTGTTATTACGGGGGCTCTGTAGTGTACATGGATATATGAATGTGTACGTGTTGGGAGGGCAGTGTGCTTATGTTATTCAAGGTGCTATCTGGCTGAACAGGTGCTATTTCCGTAGGTGCAGTACTTCTCATGCCATAGTGCTCTGAAGCACAGCAGGTCTTGTTGTTACCATTATGTTTCATGACACAGCTATGGAATCCTTTGTGTTTGGCTTCATAATATGTGGATGAGTAGTTTCACAGTAGCTTTGTGTGGCAGTATATGGTGTATCTGCATCTTACTGAGGCTGACCATGGATTAAATTCCACTCATCTGTGTTGGCTCTTGCAACAGTTACTACCTTCTGTGGTACAGTTTAAGGCAGGGTACCACCGGTTTGCCTTCATGTTTGTGTTTGTTTGAATCCTGTTTTCTGTTTCAATGGCACAATCACTGCACATATGTGAGTGCCTAAAGTGCATTTGTGTAGGACCCAGCATTTTCACAAGCATTGTACATCTGCATGGGTGCCATGACAGTCACCACTTCACTCTTAAGGAGCATAACATTGGCTTTGAAGACTGACCATGTGTGGCATGCTGTTAGCCCTGTTGGTGTGACTATGGTGATCCAGGTCATTGGTGGTGATGACGTCCAACATGCACTGAGCACATGCATTGGTACATGATGAGTCTTCGCGGTTCATAACGGGATAGCTGAGTGGCCATGATTATGGTGTCCTGTCTCACAACTGGTATTCCCCATTACAGCACAATGACAGTTGGGATTTCTGAGGCATGGTAGATGATCTGTCACACGGTGCAGTTTGGATTACACTTTGGCACAAAGGTAGTTGCTCAGCATAATGCATCTTACGTTGTGCAAGTGCATCTTGCGTGGGGGTGTACATATCCCTCAGGAAGTTGGACACACCTGTGGCCCATGTGTTCCAATAAAGGATGTTGGCCAAGAGGTGAGGTATGTGTTATAACATGGTCATGCAGGGGTGCTCTCCAAAGTGTTGAACCATATCTCAATCACTGCACAGATATGGTCTCCATGTTCCAGATTGCCGTAAGTGAGTCCATATTGAGTACCTTATTTGTATCATTGAGTAGCAAGACCTACAGTTTATTTCTTGGCTGTCCCTGTTGCACCAGTGGACTTTCACTTGAACCTGGCATGATGAGGGCACTATAGGGGAAGCATGGGCCATTGCCAATATCCAGATTCTGAGGGGTGACAGGTGCAGGCCCTGTCTGACAAAGCATCATGGTCTGTCAACCATGTTATCCCAAGCAGAGAGATGCTGGATACTCTTTGAATTACACCAGTACATTTCACGATTGTGGAATACAATCCTTGTCCCTGTACTGCTGCATCATTCTGGCCACTGGCAGAATGCTACCCAGGACATGGGACATACCTGCATGGGCTACAAGACCTGACAGTTCCTACATGTGTTTCCATGCAATCCAGGCTACTGCATCACAGGTCCTTGCACAACAACATAGCATATGCCAGAGACATGCGTATAGTTCTAAAGGTGGTCAGAGTGTATGGGTATGTGGCTAATCATGGCAGACAGGTAGTCGACAGTATGTTTGCCCTCATATAGCTTTGTGTGTAACATAGTGCTAGGGTTTGCATTCACAAATGAGTACTGTTGGCCATGTTTCTGGCCACGTGTTCTGAGGTGTGACACAATTAGTCAAACTATGTCATACAGTCTTTGTATTCTGTTGTCTGTCTATTCCAACTTGGTAGGCCTCTTGTTTGGCAAGATACTTAGAAGCCTCTGTGGATGTGTGCAATATCTGGTGGAATGTGTGTGTGTCCTTACTGTGTTCTGGTAAGGGTATGTGTTGGTTGTGGTGATGAGATGCATGTGTTAACCTACACCTCTTGACTGTCTAGTCCAGTCATGGGTGTAGTATGGACTGCCTCCAAGATTACCCCTGTAGCTGCATCCCAGACAATGTGTGGGGTGGGGTGTTAGGTGGGTTTGGCAGTGTACATGGCATAGATATTGCATTCCCCCAGGACAGCCACATACACAAAGCTGACATTAGTAAACACCAGTAGCTGACTAGTGGACATGCCTGTATGAGCATTCAGTACTACAAGTACCACGTACTGTATTTAGTATACTTACTGCTTATGAAGATGTTTTAGACAGTGATACTCACATGTAAATATTTGAGTTATGGACGTGGCAACACTCGCTATTACAGGAACATGGAAGCTACCTTTAGTAGCAATCCCCCTCTGAGGGCCACATCACATCCTGATAGTTGATTACAGATGATTCAAAGTGAACAGGGCTGTATCCTTGTCTGGGTATATACTCACATACCCAGCAGAACCATGAGCTCTGTTGAGCACAGACAGCCACTCCCCACACAGAGTCAAATATCAATAGACTCTGCTGCCACTATCGACATGATCAGGATATAATCAGATAGTGTACGCTATCACCTATGAAGCAGCTATTACACATGGGCAACAGTTTCCTACATCTTACACTCCTATTACAGATGTCACACTGGAGTTAAAGATGATATGTACCCTGTTTCATTACCAGTACTGTCAACATATTTCCAAGCAGCTGTTAGTCTGGCAATGAGAGGTTAGGCTACACAAATCTAAATGTTCAACCAGTGTGTCTCTACTGTCAATCTCCACTATATGTAGGTGTGTACATAGCCATTTGGCACAGCCCTGTAACAAGGGTCAGTACACATTTGCAGAACATGTACACATGCACAGTTGTCATTGCTTGCAAACAATAGTAGAGAGGTGGATATTAGGCAAGGTGGACTTTTGGGCAAGGATCATAAGTCAAACCCACCACCGTACACAGCACAAGTAACCAGAAACTGAGGGTATTGCTACTCAACACCAGAAGTAAAAACCTCAAATTGCACACACTCGAGGCACTCCTCAGTATGGAGAACATCGATATCTGTGCAGTGACAGTCACGCAGTTTAAGGCTCCAGAGAGCACCCCAGCACCACCAGGCTATAACTCATACCACACCTTTCAGCCACAGAACCCAGACCAGAACACAAAAGGTGGGGGTGTATCCATATTCATCAAGGATACTCACACCTCCAGGTTAATGGCTCAGCACGATACATCAGAGATCATCCAAGTGCAACTGACAATGGGTAACACTGCAATCCAAATTGTAGCTTGTTACAGATCACCCACCATGACCCAGGACCCACATTCCTCATTTCCGGGGACACTGGGAAATATGTGAGTCCTACCAAACACCCTAATACTGTGTGATTTCAACTACCCAAACATTAACTGGGAGAACTATTCAAGTACTAACTCCCTTGCCCAGCACTTCCTATAATTTCTCGACTCAAATGCCCTGGAACAACTGGTTTATACCCCCACCAGAGAGGACAAGATATTGGACCTGGTCATCACCAACATGGGCGACCGGTGTTCCACACCCGACGTCAACCCCTCGCTGGTTAGATCAGACCATAGACTAATCACTCTGGATATTCACATTCCGCCCACAACCCCAAACAAGGAAACCACGGTGAAAATATTTTCCAAAGCAGACTTCACGTTGCTTATGCCCGAGGTGGAATGGTTCACAGCCCCCACGCCAATGGACAATGCTGTCCAAGATGCTGAAACCTATACAAAGGCACTCCATGATCACCTGCAGGAATGCATGGATTGTGCTATCCCAAGTCAAACCTAGACTCACTCCTTCAAGAACAGGAAACCCATCTGGTGGACCCCTGCCATACACAGGCTCTACAATAGTAGGAGGTAACTAGTACAGATAAGAGTGAAATCCCTAGAAGGACAGACATCCCTGATCAGTATCAGCAAGAAACTATGATCCCTCATGAAATCATCCAAGTCTAGCTTTAAAAGACATTTTCCCAAGGACCCTACAACCACAAAGCGTTCTTTAGCTATGTCAAGAACCTAAGTGGAAACTCTCAGATCTGCTCAGAGTTGGTGCAGACTGGCACAAAATACACTGAACTGACTGATATTGCCAACATTTTGGCAGACAGGTTCAGTGCAAACTTCACACCCCTCTCAACCCCTAAACAGCCCTTAACTATACCAGAAGACTGTACAGCCCTGGCAATCACTGACACACAGGATAAAACAGCCCTATCCAAAGCCACAAATACAGCCTCAATGGGACCAGACAGCGTCCCAGGCTGTGTCTTACATGAGCTCCAAATGAACTAACCCCTCACCTAAACACACTGTTCAAACACAGACTCTCTACAGGCTACATACCCACAGAGTGGTGCACAGCAACAGTTAGCCCACTCCAAAGGTGGCGCCACAACTGACCCCGGGAACTATTGCCCTATAAGCCTGACTAGCCTGGTGTATGGAGCACATCATCATGGAACTCATTAAAAGAGACATTGGGAACCTCCAGACACTCGACCCAACCCAAGTCTGCTTGATTGAGTGCAGATCATGCCTACTGAACCTGTTTGACATCTTACAGTCACCTAGACTTTAGGTGTGGAGTGTGGTAGTTCACACATACTACCTGGACCTCGCCAGGGATTATGACACCATTCCCCACTCAGGTCTTGTTTATAAACTCACCAGCCAGTACATACACCCATACATCACAGGTTGGTTTGCCAACAGGCTTACACACAGAACCCACATGGTAAGCCTAGCAGCCTTCAGGTCCAACTCTTAACCAGTCACAACTGGTGTCCCACAGGACTCAGTCCTGGGACTCCTGCTCTTTGCCATATACTTCTCAGAGGTACAGGCAAACACAGGTGGACTACAGCAGACTTTGTTTGGCAATTACTGCAAACTGGGAGCCATAATTGACAGTCTAGCTGTCACAGACGTCCTTCAAGGGGCCTCACATAGACCAACAAAGGGTGTCACAGTCATGGCCTCCAGCTAAATGCCATGAATGGCATGGTCATTCCATGTTGGGGAAACTAAACACCCACATATTGACACATGAGTGGCAGCCACTTTAATACAGACAAGGTAATGGGTATGTGGGGACTACATTAGATAGTGATCTCTCCTTTGACAATCATATCTCCAAAGTAATTAGGCCATCCTTCTATGTAGGCTATCTGATTACTTAAGGATTCGCATCTATACATATTGAGGTTATTGTGCCCCTTTACTCATCACTCGTCAATCCCATCATCGAGTATGATAACCCATTTGGGATGTACCTCAGAAGACACAGCCAACAGCTGGAGGGTCCATGAACAAACCTCGCCAAGAGCATTACTGGCCTCAGGCATGTGTTCTATGCTGCCAGACTGCATGAACTCTTGCATTACTCAGTGGCATCTCATTTACTCAGAGATGATCTTTGCTGCCCAACAAAGCCATGTCCAAGTCAGGCTTAATGGATATGCTCCACCTATGGGAATCCATGTCACAGTGAGCCACACACTGTAATGAGCTAAACCTTGCCCCAACCATAACTGGAAGATGCTGGAGTGACAGATTTCTGTCACAGGTACTCCCCATGCTTTGGAACTACATCCCTGATTACATTATATGGAGCCCCTCAATAACACTCCAGGGAAACCTTGCAGAGTGGAAGGGGAACAGTGGGTACACCCCAGGGATCCCACAACTGGATCTGTTCCACAGAGAGACAGTTAGTTAATCAATGGGGTGGCGACAGCTGACACATTTTGGCTAGGCGTATGAATGGCCTCGGGCAGTTAGCCAAGTACCTACCTATGTACCTATGAACCTATACATACAGTATCACCACATGTTGATAGCTTAATTTACTGTTCAGGTGTTGACTTACTTTGTGCCAACAGTGGTTGTGTGTGCAATAATTGAGGGCTGCCTATGTAGGATGCATACAGTAGACCACCTATACACGACAATTTACAGGTGGTCTTGTGTGTGTGCCATCCATGTTTACTGTGTGTGCAGGTGGAGAAGGGTGTCAGTCCATAGGTGCCTACACTGTCAGTGTGTGTGCTATAAGTTCCCTGTTTGCCAAGGCATGGGCATACTGGGCATGCCTTTGTCTGCCTACTGGGGCTGGCTCACGGTGTTTGTGATCTGAGTACCTCTGTGCCTGCGGGGCCCTTGGCAATGGTGGTGGGCTGTGAGGGCCTTTACTATTCTGTCCCTGCTGCAGCTTTTTCCGCAGGATCATATTGTGTAGCATGGCACATACTATGAAGATGTGGGCACATGTACCTGGAGAGTACTGCAAGGTTCCACTAGATATGTCCAAGCAACAAAACTGTGATTTCAACACCCCAAATACATGCTCTATGATGATTCTGGTTTGTGCATGTGCCTTATTATGGTGTTCTTGCATGGGTGTGTGTGCATTTCTGATGGGAGTCATCATCCACGGTTCCAGTGCATAGCCAGCATCCCCCAAAAAGTGGCCATATGGGATGTCCCCCCTGGCAAATACCCGATACAGCTGTATGGCATGCCAGATGTGGGAGGTGTGATAGCTTCCTGGCCTGCCAGCACACACATCCATGATAACGCCCTGGGCATTGCACACGATCTGGCAGTCGATGGAGGGTATCCCTTGCAATTTATGTAGCACCTACCCTGCTCACCAGGTGGTGACTTGATGTGTATGTGCGTGCAGTCTATTGCACCCAGTACCTCTAGATATTCTGCCACATGGTGGAAGAGACGCATATTGCTGGCCAACTCCTCCTGCATTCGGGGGAAGTATATGTGCTCATTGGCATGTGCTAACATGGCATCCAGGAACTGGTGGAGTACCCTGAATGCTGACGCCTGTGAGACCCCCAGGATATCCCCAGTTGGCCTTTGAAAGGTACCTGTGGCTAGTATTCTCAAGCTTACACATACCTTTGTGTCCACTGGGATGGGTTCCCCTCTGTTATTTCTGGCTCTGAGGTGTGGCCGGCACAGCTCAACAAGTTGCTGTATGGTGTCCCTGTCCACCCTGTAATGCTCTACTATCTCCAGATCATTTAGCCCCTGGTAGGTTACCCTTGGTCTGAACACTCTTCTCCTCCTCCGGTGCCTGAGGTGGTTGTCAGCATCATCCTCCACACCACCTTCAGTCTCCAACACATGCTGGTGAATCAAAGCTATAGCAGCCCCTAACATGTACATTTTAAAAGTTCCCCGTCTGTTTACACCAATAGTGCAGAGTGTATGAGAATACACAAGTGTGTGTGAGGTGCTTTCACACTTTATACTATTGTGCTATGGATACTGCTGATGTCATTGGGTGTGTATGTGCAATTCCAGCAGCAGGGTATCTTAATTATTGGTTTTACAGCGAGTACTGCAATTGTGGGGGCTTTGGTGTTGAGTTATGCTTGCCTGCCATGATTTATCTGTTGCCCTTTAATTCACGTTTCAACCCAAATCCCCTCCCATTGACAGGCATGCATCCAGCTGCCGGCTTTCTTGTTTTGTACTTTCCCTACCCAGGAATGTGTTGCGAAATGTGTTATGTAGCTGATCTACTGCAATTTTGCTTTGTTCTGCTGTGACAGATCTGTTTTCTTTGCAGTACGGCACCTCCCCTTTCCTGTTCTGCAGGCTGCTGCTAGCAGCCTTGTTAGCTGTTGTCAATGGCCCACTGTGAGTTCCTAGGTGTTAATTACTCATTTGTACTCCTATTTCCATGCTGCAGCATTTCCTTATCTTTTTCCCGTATCCTACCTGTTTCCGCTCTGGTGCGTGCCATGCACAGCTGTTTACTGGGTTACAGTGCATTTTCATCCACGTTCACATGTACATTTAGTTACCTTGTGTGCTCTCAGCTAAGCAAAGCTATGGCTACTTCAGCACACCCCTTTCCTGCTGCTTTGCTTAGCAACAGGCAAACCGGGTTAGCAATGTTCCAATGTGCTAACAGCAATGTTGACACACACCCTCTCTTGATGTCATTTTTATCTCAAGGGCTCACCTCGGTGTTATAATGCTATGCGGGAAATCTGAGATTCACTATTACTCCTCTCATTTTCATGGCATTGCCTACTAATTCCTAGCTACTGCGCATAACACTGCCACTGCCCCTTAGCAACCCTTGCGCCATAAGTATGGTGTAGCATGCCTGCCATTGCCTATTATGGGGAAATCATGATATGTGTTTCATTGCAGTTTTATTCTATATTTTTATATTTTCCTTGTGATCCCCTTTGCGCAGCTATGCCCTGTGCTTTAACTTCGTGTTAGTGTGGGCATAATATTAAATGTTCTTTTTCATATTTTGTGCATGTTGTTTTATGCCAATGGCTATATATTTAGCCATTGGCATATATTAACAGTATAATACATGTGTTTGATCCGCTGTCATGGTTCCGATTTTATGTTTGAAAAATGTAAACTGTTTTTTTTGGTTTACATTTCTGCATGCTTACACTACGCCTGCACCACTTCCTGAATCGCTATATGCCTTCATTTGCATGCTACACTGCTGCGCATGTGGTGATTAGCATACAGACACCGAGAGATGTGCAGGTGTAGCATATGCAGGTAGTGCACGTGGAAACAGCTCATACCTGAATCGCTTGGTGGCCATATTTGGTGTTAGATCGCCGAAGCTACGCATGCACCTGGCGCAAGCTTCATGAATCCCAGGGAATGTATCCTCATCATTATAAAAATAAATATAATATAATAAATATCTAAAACCTCATATATATATATATACATTTAAAAACAATATACTACATCAGACCAACTAGTTGTATCTTACTAATACATTTGATGTAGCCATACTGCCATCTAGTGTCTAAATTAAAACATTTATATTGGAAAACAGCCTAAGGGAACATAAAAACCCTTCTATTTACTGAATTATTTTACAATAATCAAACTTGTAAAAAACATATACTGTGTAAAAATATATTGTATTATTTACAATCTAGGAACAGTGAATAACATTCATTTGTGCAAATAGATAGGTTTAGCCCCATTTTAGGAGTAAAAATAAGTGAGAGGTCTAATATACAAACATTTGGGGAGAATGTTAAAGATGAAAATTATAGATTTAAAGGGGCTTTTGAGTCAGATTACAACAGGGATTCAGGACTTATTAAAAATATTATTCAAAAGAATTGGAATCAATTTTCGAACTTCTCTGATCTTAAAAAAATCTTTCAGCAACCAGTTAGTTTCACTTATAGAAGGGATAGAAATGTTAAGGACATTCTAGAAAAAAAATAGAACTAATAATGAGTGCAATAAAAAAATATGGAAGATTTGTGCAATGTTCTCACATTTATTGCTGTTGTTGTTGTGACTTTTGGCTTTTCCCGGTTAGGGGGTCGCCACAGCGGAACTCTGGTCCGCTAATGATTGGCAGTTGATTTTTACGTACCGAGTTGCCAGCCCTGACACACAACCTTCAATGAAGGTACACCCATTCACGCATGTCTCCACGCAGAAGACGCTCTAACTGAGAGTCGAACCAGACAGCGTCTTACTGTGAGGCGACAACGCTACCGCAGCACCACCACCGCGGATAATGTTCTCACATTTATAATGGATAGAATTTATATTTGGTTGGCAGGGATAGATTGTTAACCAGTAAGCATTTTGTGAATTGTGATACCAAAGGTATAATTTATATAGCTATATGTGGAAAATGCCCTTCCTTTTATGTAGGGAAAACTGAGAGGGCTTTTAAAAAGAGGATGTATGAACACATATACGATATTCGTAAAACTGATGTCAGCAATGCTTTGTATAAACATACCACAGTTTGTAAAGAAGCTGTGTTTAAGTTTTTTGCACTAGAATGTATACCATATGATGTAAGGGGAGGAGACTGGGAAAACAAAATAGAGGTTCGAGAATTGTATTGGCAATTGGTACTTGATACCTGTAGGCCCCCAGGGTTTAATGAGAATACATTTTTAATGCCTATTCTTAAAATGAGATCAGCAAAGTTATGATGAATTTTATTAAAAAATATATATTTTAACACTTTTTGTGACCATTTGTGTCAATAGGTTGATTAGAGTTACATATGAATTTTAGGTACATGTTAGGTACTTGGTACATTAGGGTACATGTAATAATATTCACAAATGAATGTTATTCACTGTTCCTAGATTGTAAACAATACAAGATATTTTTATACAGTATATGTTTTTTACAAGTTTGATTATTATAAAATAATTCAATAAAAATAAGGGTTTTTACATTCCCTTAGGCTGTTTTCCAATATGTATTTTTTCATTTAGACACTAGATGGCAGTATGGCCACATCAAATGTATTAGTAAGATACAACAGGTTGATCTGATGTATTACGTTGTTTTTAAATGTATACGTATATATATATATATATATATATATATATATATATATATATATATATATATGAGGCTTTAGATATTTATTATATTATTATATTTATTTTTATAATGATGAGGATACATTTACTTTTATCTTCTAGAAAAGAAGGTACTATTTATATGTTTTGTAAGCATTTGATAGAAAGTGGTTTTAAGAATTTTAACGTGAATGTACTTTTCTTTGAATATTCATGACTGTGTCAGCATGCCTTTATGAATATTTATGAGTTGAGGTTAAAGTTGATATTGACTGGATATTTTGTTTAAATGTATATATAAAGGCTTAATTGATTTTAATGATTGTTTTACATCTGATGAAGTTCTATTAAGGACAAAAAACAGTGAATCAGTTAAGCGTTTTGTGATTTATTTTGTTTTGTGATTTATCCAGTATTAAAAATGTATTCATTTTACCACTTGGCTGGAGATCCGAAGTGCTTGTTTTGTATTTATTGAGTTGGAGTTTTGCTCTTTTAAGCACTAGCATTCTGCATTTTGCTAATTGTAACTAAGATAAATTACTGACCCCTTATTAACATACTTACAGAAAAACAAGCAGGCAGAAGTGGTGAGTGGATGTTTCCAGGTCAAAGACAAAATACAAAATGCCCCCCCCCCCTCTCTCTCTCATAAGTTCTTAAATTAATATCAAATACTACTGCTGGGTTAGGTTGGATGACATCACTTTGTGTCACCTGACTTTAGTTCCCAAGCTAAACCCCCATTGTCAGAAACTATCAGCATTTAACATCCCCCTGTGAATAATTACACAAATAAAGGCTTTTCCTCAGATGATGGCAGATCCTGGAATCCCTAAAACAATAAAACACTTCTACATCTCAAGCCTAGTAATTCTCTCTCTTTCAAGGCAACACAGAGAGGCCCCTAGCATACACTTCCTGCCTTCTGTTGACTGAAACTGAAAGATAACATCTCGTGGCCCAGCTGTAAAGTAACTTAATTTCCTATTCTTCTGAAGTTTTGCAAGCTAATCTTTTATGTTCCAGAAGGATATACTGTGGATACATATGTTAAGCTCAGTACTGTACAAACCCTGTTCAACACATACTCCTGAACCAGCAGTTTGATACACACACAATGTGTAGTTATAATATACAAGCAATTGCATCCTGCTGATATTCACAAATGACATACAACTATTTACAAAATTCTAGATAACTGTGCTGGCAGCATCTCCTTCTGTCACACTTCCATATAAATCATATTAATATTCACAAATGACATATAATTATTTGCAAAATTCCAGATAGCTGGGCTGGCAGTATTTCCCTTTGTTACAATTTCTATAGACAATTCCATATATAGGTTTGTAAGTATCTACTAACCTTGGAGGCCTATCTCTTTTCTCAGACTGTGGGCAGCACCTAGAATGTTATCATTTCTGACACCCACCTCACACAGCCATGCCCACCATGTCTTAGACAAACATGTAAGCCTTCTTACACTGAAGTACTTAAAAAGTCCCTGCTTAAACCACAAAGATTTCTAGACAAAGGTTTGGTATACAGGACATTCACCATCACCCTAACAGGAAAATACCATACATGGGCATTACAGAAAATGCAACTACAAAAAGGAGCCACTCAGCTAGCAAAATGAAGTCCTTCAGTCAGCAAATATGAGACAGTAAGTCTGGTAATGTCTTAATCACAAGTGACTCCACTGTCAAATACATTGCTGCACTACTCACCAGGCTGAGAAAAGACAGAGTGATGGTTAGCTGTCACTTAGCTGCCAGGATTAGCATTGTCATTAGATACTCCAAGTTTCTTCAACTTAATTATACATATGGCATGCTCATTGCACACATGGGAGTGAATAACTTGAGATGTACCTCCTTGGATCATAAGACAAGGGGCATGACAGACCTCTCAGAATATGCATCTGAAATCAGTGTGAAACTAGTATTGAGAAGTATTCTACCATCACCTAGAATGATGCCACAATACAAATAAAAGATAACTTTTTCAATTACTGACTTAGCTATTGATGTCGTTCTTTGAAGATCCCTATATATATATATATATATATATATATATATATATATATATATATATATATATATATATATATATATATATATATATATATATACATGTACATATAACATGTCCTTATGACTTTCCCATATATTGGGCAAGACTTTTTTCAGACAAGGTCAGTCTCCTCAGATTACCTAAGATTTCAAGTCTGCATTAATTAAAGCACTGCTGGTGATTCCCTGCTGGGCGAGGAAAGTAAAACAATATTTTCTTGTCTGCGAGTGATAAAGCTGCTTTCTGTTTTACCTGCTCCATTTTGTTTTCTGTTTAAAAAAACTGCTTGGGTTTGTGTTTTTGTTCTATGTGAGAGATAGACACTTAAATTAGCTAAGCTGCACATTTCACATGTTTTTCCTTGGTTAAATTGTTTGAGTGATACTTAAATATGCAGTTAATTTCTGAGATTTTGTCTTTTTCTGAAAAGATTTCAAGCCCGCTTAAACTAAAGCACTGCTGATAATTCCCTGCTAGTTTTCCTTACTCACCCTCCACTTCATTGGTCTGCTTTTTAAAACCTGGTGATTTTAAGCTGCCTGTCCTACTGTAAATTGAGCTTAATAAGCTCATCCCTTTCTACACTGCTGTTGATTTTGCCTCTCATTGTCTGTTCTAGTGGTTTACTTGTTCTGAATTTATTATCTAGCTAGTTGTTAGATAAAGAAGTGCATTTTTACACTCTAAAAAAACACTTGCTTTTACAAGAGGTCAGTGGATTTTTCATCTAGTACACCATGAGTTAGTCTGGTCTGTTTAGGTTGAGGAAACACTTGAGATTTCTGCATGTAGTTTTATTGGCTGGAGGGCTTATTAATCAGCTTATTTTGTTTTTAATGCCTTTATGAATTGAGTGGCTCTTGGCTCATTTATAAAAAGTGAAGACTTTTATTGAATAATCACACCTTTATAAGCTGTTTAAAGTACCCTGCTTTATTCATATCTTTAGGTTTGTTTGTGGTAGTATTTTGTATCTTTTAAGTTTGTTTGTGGTAGCGTTTCACTCCAGGCACTACTATACTGTGCTTCTACATTTAGAGGAATTGGATTATTCGTCT